>NC_048428.1:2744821-2762303 GCF_013103735.1 Etheostoma cragini | reverse complement strand
ACAAAAACTCAGCCGCAGGAACGGAGCTTGCAGCCCACCAACAAGACACACAAACGCACAGAACCAAACAAACAAAAAACATCGTCAGTGAGGCGGACACAAGACACGCAGGACCAAACAGATGCACAGACAGCAGCAAAGGGGAAAAAAACAAAAGTCTACAACATGGACTTCAATGCATCTTTATCTACAAATTTACAAAGTGACTTTTCCTTCAATAACTAATAATCAATTTTGGGAAAAGGCAACATTTCTTCATATGTATATGTCTGTGTTAGTGTGCTCATTGGTGAACACATGCACCTTTAATAATGAAAACAATTAGCATGTACTTTCATGCATGCACACAACAATGCCCCCATGTGGTTTGTATGCAGTTGCATGTCTGAATGAATCACTGTCTGGCTCCATTATGTTCATGTTACATGTTATTCCGGTCCCACATGTGCCTGCACATGCCTCTGAGTGCTTCTCTCACATGTGCTTTGAGGCAGACAAACTTCACAGGTGACCTTCCTGTTGAAGATTGACACGGATCGGTGCAGGAGCGAGAGAGGGTCGGAGCCTCGTACAAAGGGACTAATGAAGAGGGTGGCGGAGTCGAGGGGGTTGTTTGCAGGTCCACTGGGACGAGGAGCCTGGAGACAAAGAGATGCTAAACACTCCCAACCCTTTGAGGACTTATCGTGCTGGGACCAGGAGGCTTTGCCCTCGGCCAATTTGAACCTCTTTTGACATGTCATACACAATGTACATCAACCACAGAGGCTGTCACAGTCTAATAAGAGAGAGAGACAGAGAGGGAAGAGACAGATTTTAAGTTTAAAACACATTTTGCTCTGGCACTGCTGTACATCTACACATGGCATTGCTGTAGTGAAATGAAATCATTGAGACATTTTTCATTTCAAGAGGCAGACAACTTTGATTGTTTTTTCTGATGTGTTGAAACTATTTTCCTGTTAGTGATCTTTGTTTAAATGTTTCTGCATTTTCATTTTTGTAGAAGAATACTTTTTCAAGTTCAACCCACGTATAAGTGGCACTGCTCATGTGCAGTGAACTCTGTGTTTTTTGTGTGTTTTTTAATTCAGATAGAGATGTATTCCAGTAAAATGATGATTGAAACTACAAGCAAGTCTGTCATGCTTGGTATCCTTGCTCAGATGGAAGGAAGCTAAAAAAGCAAGCAGAAGAATTTGGAAGTGGAAAAGGTGGAGAAACATAACAGTTTAAGGATTCTCTTTCTGTTATAGATAAATAAGCAATGCTTTAAAGTCAGCATTTAAGACAAATAATAAATAGACAAGAGAGTAAATCAAAGTGTTCATTAATGACACAAAAAAACAACTAATAAAGACCTCAAGCTCTGATTTGGTTTATTAAATTATTGTTTGAATTGTGTCACTTGAGGCAGAAGTGCTTTGTAATATTATCAGCCACAAAGTGAAAAAGATTTGGGAGCAACAACTCCATATTTACTCTACCCAAATTTAGAAGACCTGCTAACACTTCCCGTCTCTGCAAAGTCTCATCCAAAAGATTATCACTCAAAGTGGTGCCAATGTGAACAGGATTAATGCCAACACCTTAAATATGTTAGCATTTACAAATTGGATAAACAAGCTGCACATTAAGAGTTCTCTGAGGAATCAGAAGTGGACGACGATGCCATTTCTCAGATAGCGACACGCAGACACATCATTTGCTAAATGTCCTTCTGCTGAGTGTCTAAGATAACACCAGAGTCAGTGCAAACAAACTCTGGCTCCCTTCCCATGCTCCCTGTCATGGGGTTAAGGCCAGCCACCATATGAGTCTATTTCTGCATGTCAGAAAGTGTAAACGGCTTTGTTTCCACAATCAAGACCTCAATGCTCCCGTGTTGCTTTAAGTGTGACACAAGTGACCTACGAAACTGATCTCAGTCCAGCTCAAGAAGTAATAAAGCGGTCAACACGCATGCACGCACGCACACACACACACACACACTCACATACACAAAACTCTATGTGACATAGCTGTCTAGCTATGGCTTTATTGGGATCTTGGAAGAAGTAATAATAGGAAGAGTACTGGTCGCACATTACCACTCCAAGCACTTCACACTTCATTACCAATACACTATCCTCGCCATTTACCAGTACCAGCCATTGAAATAATTAGCTATAATAAGCCTTGAAAGCTATTATGATAGTATGTTTTTATGACTAATTTTCCCAGTGACTATGAACTGAACCCCCACTCCTTAACAGTTTAAAGACCCACCCTGGGCACTCCCTCTCTCTCCCTCTGCAAGCATGAGTATGATTTAGAGTTGACATAACTAATAGCCTCTCCCAACTCAGGTAGAGGAAGGCAATTCAGAGCCTCACGAGGGCTGGTGGGTTTAAAAGTGCTTTCAGCTTGCTAATGATGAGCTTGCTATCCCAACATCCTCACAGCTGAGTGTGTACTTTACTCTGGAGCTATAGTTTGAGAGGTGTGATGCACAGTTTGAGTGGTTTTGGATTGTTGTTGAAGAATAGTTGAGTAGATCTATGAAGGGCCACCATGACATAAACACTTCCACTCTCGCTCCTATACACTGGCAAAACGTTGTGGGAAGAATATTGTAAATTCATCCCAGTAGGTCCATTAAAACAATTGTGATTCGATTACATATAACAAAATGGAATGCGTCAGTTGAAATAAAACAAGTGGACTCATTGAGAACTATGGTGGAGCTGCGTGCCTGTTACAAACTGCGAGCCATAATAGGCAATGACAACCACTCCCTCTACAACATCCTGGCTGAACAGAAGAGCAGTTACAGTGAGCAACTGCTCCAGCTGCCCTGTAGGGCAGAGGGGTTCAGGAGATCCTTTGTCCCCACAGCCATCAGGCTTTGTAACACCACCTAACCCCCTGCTCTTATCCGCTTCTTAACTGAACATGTGTATGCGTCTGCATTGTATTTATTTATTTATTGATAATGGGGAACCGTGTTGTGTATGGGAATGTGTGTTTATGTGTGAGCTGCTGGACACTCAAATTTGATGGAGTGTTTGATGGATTTGGATGAATAAAGTAACTAACTGTCTATCTATCTATCTATCTATCTAACTATTTATCTATCTATCTTGGCTTTTCTTATTGAATCACAGCAAACTAAATATTCAGCTCTTGTCACGACGATGGATAGTGTCACGGCACTGCAAAGGTGGAAAGAGAAACCAAGAGCCCTAAAAAAGCCTATGTCATCACCACTTCCTGAAAACAAATATAAATGAGAGAAAGAAAAAGAAACAATGACGAAATTTAATCTCACCAGTTGAGAAATTATGGCCCTTTTCTTGGCAATTCCATTGCCTGTAATGATAAAGCTCAGTGAGGAATGGAAGGTGTTTCTTCCATTTATTCTTCTGGGCAGTTTTGTTTTTGTATCCCCAAGCTCAACAGAGGTAGGTCGTAGAGAAGGGCCTTAAGTACTGAAGGCAAATTTTGTTCCTATGTACTGTGACCCCTTGTAGCCCACTAGCCCAAAGTCTGTGGACCACCGAACTGGAGTAGCAACAAAGAAAATGTTCATCTAAGTTCCTGCCTTATTATTTGATTTTGTAATTGTTTTTAGAGATTGCTTCCCAGAAACACTATCACCACAAAGCTTCAAGAACGAACCATGAGAGGGACACTTTGTCATAATCCAGTTTTAAGACCTTTTTTATTTTAGTTTTTATTGTAATAACGTAATGTGCAGTATTTATTAATACACTCATTGCAAGTCTTTTGTCCGTCCTCGTTGGCAACTAATGCATTGGGTTTATGCCTAGTTATGTGTGCACACAAATTGAAAGGCCAGTAATAATTCAGTGACCTGATGCTGGACAGCTCCAGCCAAACAAGCCAACGAATCAATCCATCGCCAGCGGAAATGATGAATTAATGTTACATGTAACGGGGTCTGTAATATCATGTTAAATGTGTTGCAACAACCATAACCACTGTAACATGAATTATCTATGTTTAAATGTTACAAACAGAGTCCAGCACTGTAAATAAATTGTGTTCTACTCTGTGTTTTAAAAAATTGGGCAAGAAAGTCAATACATGTGTCTATACAACACTGACACATATTTGTGTTTTTTATACTGTACAATATACTGCCAAATTAAACAAAATCACCCATCAAGTGTGTGGTTATGTTTGGATTTTTGGATAACTTATTATCGTAAGTTATATTACATTCTGTACACTGATGAATTTAAGTAGGCTACCAAACGCTAGTACATATGGACTGGAGTATACCACAACGTTAGCTGTCCACGGAATATAAAGTGTAACCCCATGAGATAATTGTTATGCATTGCTCCCGGGTTGCGACCATGGTCGTATCTTAATTCTTTTGACCAGGGATCAAGGGGTGTGAAGGAGCTAAGATGTTCAAAGCTAACAACAACAACATGTCTAGTAGGGATTAACATGTCTAGACTACACAAAGATGAAAACAAATGAAGTTGTCATTTTTGTCCAACAGCTAAACCTATCACCAAACATAAACAAAAATGTAGTCCTGGGCCTTGTCCCATATACTGTAAATTAGGGTTAAAATAGTTATAAAAAAGGTGTAAGATTATAAAAACGTGAAAACTGAAAGGGAAAGGCAGTAGAAGGAGACAGACACAGCCTACGTGAAATGGGTTAACTATCAGACAAGACCAATCAGCAGATGCACACTGCCACCGTTATCAACTCTGATTCTTCAGATATCTAAGCCCTTAGATTGCACTGCATCACCTGTTCACTGCCAAAGTGAAAGATTGAAGAGTAGGTTCTGTACCAGAGAGAGTTAGAAAGAGAGGGCAGATGAGAATGATAAATATCATTGCCTGATATCAGACCTAGCTGCATGTGGTTCCGAACCTTAACCTGGTAGTTTATCTATAATTGGCAATCACTGCCTTTGGAAGTCACCCAAACCCAATGGGAGAGCCCACGATGGGGAAAGCCGTCCACTTCTTAAGCCTTAAGTTTTAGTGCTTCAGAAAACTAATGTCTCAATTGAGCGGCTTCATCTTTTTTTTAAAGTTTGGTGGTGCAATCATGCAATAAGGCTAAGCTACATTACTATGTCACTATTTACACTTATTTTGGGTGTGGGGGTGTTGTCAGTGGCCACTGTGCCTCTTCTCTCCTTCGGTAGTGACTTTTATATGGCCTTGGCTGACGGCAGGGAGCCTCTTTAGTGGCAGTCCACTAAGCCAAATTGATTAGATGAAGGCCCTCCTCTTCAAAGATGCCCATACTCCCCTACCCCCACAAGCAATCTCTCTAATGGCTTTCCAGCAACCCTGTCACCACGGAGCTTCAAGGACCAAATGGGCGCAGATGCAAGGACCACAAGACCGGGTCAGTAGAGGAAGGGACAATTCATCACCACGTTGGTCTTCTTTAGGGATAGAAGCACCAGTAAATGAGGATGTCTTGGATGGGGTTAAAATCTGTCATAGTGGACATGGTATACTTGTCAAAATGACAAGAATTTTTTTATTTTGATCTGTTCCTCGGCAGGGGGTCAATGATGGACCATTCCAGTATCATTGCAATCACTGTGATCTTCTGTTAAGTGTTTTAAAGCCACTCCGCATCAATGTCAGAGCAGTTTTAACCTCTGTCAATAGCACTCAAGCTTCTCTCATTTCTTGATTGTGTATCCGGTGCAATTGTCTTTTAGCCTATAAAAACTAAGAAAACCCAGGGAAGGAACAGTCATATGAATGTAGTAAGCTATGAAAGTCAAGTTCAAGGAAGACAAACCAATCCTGTCCCATGTTTCTGTTTCTGTTGAATACCTCTTACACACATTTAACACGTGTGTGTGGTCACACTGATCCTAGTCTTTGCTAGTTTAAGACTGACGCGGACAACAATTTCCTGTTGAGCGCCCACATTGTTTAAATAGCAAATGAACCTGCGTCCATCTTTGGGGCCATGTGCGTGCTGGTCTTACCAGGAAGTGTATTCCGTATTGCTATCTTGAGGCAGCAGGAATTGATCGCGCCATTGACCAATGAAAACATGATCTAAAGTCAATAACGCAGCCTTTCACTGTTATTTTAAAAATGAATTAGTAAAATGTGCTTAGGCTTATGCACAGTTCACACTATGCTTGTTACACACACTATGCTTGTTACACACACACACACACACACACACACACACACACACAGGGAAGCGCAGCAGGACACGAACATGCAAAAGATTAAAAATATAACGTTGCAAATCCGCCATCATATTAGCACCAAGGTACAAATGCACCTGGCTTTTAAAGGGAATGGGAGATGACACTGTGATTGGTTGATTGCATGTTACTTCCAAATCACCCCTATGAATTAATAAAGACACTAGGTAAACCCTTATGAACAGTGCGCTTGGTACCCGGAGGCTTTATCCACCATCCAACTAGAAAAAATGGATTTGGACATGCCCGAAACACACCTAATACACCTATGTGCTTCATACTGTTCGCTTAGATCATTAAAATAGAGCCCTAAGGGTGCTCTCACACCTGAGCTGTTTGGTCCGTTTTAACTGAACCCTGGAGCGTTTCGTTGGATAGTCAGGTTTGCTTGGGTTGGTTTAAAGGATCATTCCAACTCTGGTGCGGAACAAACAACTCAACTCTGATCCCGATCAAATAAGTGAACCAAAAAACAGTGCATTTATTAGCCATATATGACTAAAGAGATGATAACTTTAAAATCCATAACTTACTATGACCATACATGGCTTGTTGTTTGTGTAACACATTATAATATTAGTGTCGGACATCTGTCCTGTGGAAATAAAGGCATAAACATGCCCCAAAAATAATCTTTAGAAAACCCAAGACCAAATACATTTTGTGTTAGTCCATTATTTCTGAGACCAAGACGGACAGGTAGGTCATTACTAGTGGAGTTATCACTGGGCACAGCTGACCTCTAATATTGTACTTTGATTCATTTCAGCCATAAATTAAAACAACAGGGATTTCTTTCATTGTTTCATCTCCCATACAAACAGGAACTGTGTGGCCTCATAAAATAGGCTACTGGTAATCATATAAATTGTTGGTTGTTTAAATTAGGCCTACTTAGTTAAATTTGCTTTTCTGGGTACATGGCCACAGGGGTACCTGTGTGCTTTAGCTTAGAGGGGCAGATGTCTGCGTTGGGGAATCAAGTGCTGCTGATGTGGAAACGGCTGATTTAACAGCCACATAGGAATTTAAATCCTCTTTATAGTGTGTAACATGGCACCTGTTGAGGAGAAACTGGTGGTGTAGGGTTGAAAAATATGACTGAAATTTAACTTAATTCTCGTCCTCCTGCTCTTCACAACATCTTTTGTGACAAACTTAGGGAGACGGTTTTTTTAATCTTATTGGGTGGGCCTGAGTGCCAAATGGGTAGGGCCAAGCTCACATAGGCCCACCCACAGCTACTGCACCCAGGTTCCTATGTCCATACTTGAGGGACAAGAAAAAGTTTAAACATAGTAAAAATGTAACAAATGGCAACCTGACTGCCAGTAAAGTCAACTCTCTGGGTCAAATCAAAGGACCCCTGTAAACCTATTTGAGCAATAAAGAACAGGGCGTTCAATTTCAAAGCTACAAGAACCGTTAACAACCAGTGTTAGTTTAAAGTTTCAGAAATTCTCTTTTACTTCTAAAAGAATTTGAATTAAGCGGTGTGTAAATGCAAACCCAGACCCGGCGTCCGTATAATTACGGGAAAATTACATTCATTAATGTAATTTACATCTCATCGCCAATCCAATTATTAGCAGTTTGACCTGCACGCCACGTTAGACTGGAAATCTAAAATGGACTCCCAAGACGGAAGCAAAGGAGGGGTGGAGGACAGAAAGAACGTGAGTGAGAGAGTTTGGGACTTTGGGAGTTGTAGGAGGGGGAAAAACAATCAATATGGCTCTAAAAGATGATGATTTTAAATAGCCATAATTCTCTGCCTCAGAGCACAGCTGCCGAGGGCACTGCTGCAACACTTTGATGTCTGATATGCAATATTGCTGCCAGTAATTTGCTCATCTGCATCTCTGGAGGGACCATCACATGTCTGTCTTGTTCATTTGCCTCAGTATGTGTTGCCAGTCAGTCTGTCTGTTTTGTCCAGCTGTCTCTCCATTGCTCAAAATTATTATTCACTAAACACATACACAACTTCTGAGGTACTTTTGGAGTGAAGTAGAGTTGAATTCGGAACTTGTAAGTGGGAGAGAGCCAGAGTCCATTATTGACAGTCTCCAAGGAACAACCGTGTCCTGTGAACAATGCAATCTCACTTGTATCTCGTTGGTAATACAGCCCTACACTACCTAAACTACCACATAACAAAACATTGTATTGGCCTTTCTTGTCTGATCAGCTGTGTCCAGCCCCTGTCTCTCTCCTAACTATCTTCTATCTTTGTTATTACCACTAAAAAATCTAAAAATAGAAATGTAGCGTTGAATGTACAATTCACATGCAATGGACAGGCTTAGAAGTGTGTTTGTGTGGGTGGGTATCATGCCATGCTTGCCACTATAAAAACGTTCAAGTCACAATATGAGCTAAATACATTATCAAACTATTAATCAACTATTCTTCAATTACTTTCTCAAGTAAACACCCTAAATTCACCAATTACCTTAAATGATCCCTACTCCCCCTTCACTATGAACTACCTCGGTATGAAGTCATGTTTAAAGCTTTGGAGGGTATCAATAAATGCACTCGCCACACTCCACCATGAAACCACATATGGCACATTGAACACTAATAGATGTTTACTTGCTCAGCTTAAGTTACCATAAATAATAAACCCAAACAATCATGCGCTATAAAATAGATGGCTTCTCTAGTTGATTGTATATTGATTGAGTACAAGACACACAAAATAAATTCAGAAATGGACAACGTGATGTTTTTTAATTTTAGTTTGCTACACAATTTGTAATTTTAAACCCGCCATGATGATGGCAATGCTAGAATGTAGCTATAGGAGGAGTTATAGGGCAGAGGGCAGAGGCTTTCAACAAATTGTTAAATTTATTTTAATTTCATTGAAAGAATGGTGTTTTTAGTCATCCCTCTATCACAAATGAACAATTTTATAAGGTGCTCTACTGCACCATCTTTGTCCGTGTGAGTGATTAAAGATGCCAAAATATCTCTCAGAAACCAAATCAATGCTCCAAATGTACAGTAGGTCAGATAGCTTCAAACAAACCTGCCTCTCACTCTGTGCAACTGGCTGACTTTCATATTAATCCATTCTCTGGAACAATTTCTATAAATTGACACAGTCTAAGAGGCAGGTTGGGAGAATCCTACGTTAGGGCAGGACAATTTGGTACTGTTCTTTCACGTGCATGTGTGTGTGAGTCCATGCCCGTATGTGAGTTCCAGTTCGAATGTCTCAGATGTTCGTTTGAGACAGCCCTGCATCAGCTCACTGGTTCCAGTTCATGGGACGTGAATATGTGGACACAAGCTACATCTGAGTCACTGACTTGTGTGCCATTTCCTGTTTGTGTGCCGTGTGAGAGTGTGTGTGCAAGTCCACCTTGCTCTGGCATGTGTGCTCTTGCTCATGCATGACTGAGTATCCAACTGTGTCTCAATTCCTTCCGTGTTGGTTTCTACCTGTCCGTCTCAGTGAGTACTGTGCCAGTCCCTGGACACAGCGTGCAGTCTTGACAGACACTCGACTGTACACAATGCACCTGAAGCATGTCAGGTAAAACAGACGCTGGCCAGTTTGTTGTAGAGTAGAACTTTCATTTGTTGCATTTTTGTATTGCCTCAGTCAGGTCCCCATGTCAGGGTACCAGCAAACCGAAGCTCAGAAAAGTCCCATGACTACATGTATGTGTAACCTGGAATCCGTTTTTTTATCCCACAATATGACGGCCTGGGAGAAAAAGTAAAATAACTTTGATGCATCAATTTTTTAATGTAAATTTCCATGCATGATTTAAAAAAATATACATATAAATCAGAGTTTGTCAGATTTTGACAAATACCGTATTTGTCACACACAAATTTTAATAACATTTCTTTGTCTACTGAGGTTTTTAAAGTGTATTTATTCCACGCTTAAGCCTTAAACATGCTTGTGACATTTACCTTCTCTCACAGCAACCTTATATGCCAGAGGCTGAGTCATGTTTAAAGGTGGAGAATTGGCTTCTTAGAACATGATTGTGGTCAGATGTAATGACATAAATTAGTATGTGTTTTGCCTAATTATTTTATGTATATGTCTTATGAGATTAAGTGTATATATATACAACTCTTTTTTTTGTGGGTTTTTCTGCTTTTTTCTGCACTCTTGCTTAAATTAAAGTTCTTGTCCAACAGTTGTTTCTGATTTGTTCATGACTGGAGACAGTAACCTTTCAATAGAAATCAACACATTTTTTTAAAATAATTGATTATTAACTTATCAGTATAGATTATCAAATCCTTTTAGAGAGAATCCCACCCCTACCAGATACCATATTTGCTGAGAGCTGTAAATTCACCACTTCTAAGCAGAGTCCAGAAGATAATTTTATCTCCGATTCGGTCTGTACCGGAGAGCAGCATGAAAGCAAGGCGCTCTGTAGCTACTTCTGGGGGCTAAAATGCCCAAATAATAATCTTTAAAACTAAATAAATAAACAAATGGAAACAGCACAGGCCTTATTTGTGCATGTTAGTGCATGTGAGAGCCTTGTATGTGGTATTGGATGGCGAGGGCCATGTCTGAAACGTTGGTATTTAAAAACAATTAGGGCAGTTTGTGGGAGTTGTGTTGGGGCAATCACCACCTTATTTCAGTATTTGGAGTACAACTCCCTTAATACAATATGTAATGATACCTTTATTGTAAGTTCGCAGTTATTAACTATTAGTGTTGATGTAACTTCACAATAATATTTTCATTGAACTCACTGGATCGCAGAGCGGACGGGGTGACCTCGATCTCACTGTTGGGCTGATAGGGCTGAAAGGCCGATGCTGAGCTCATGTCACTGGTGAAGGGTTCGGGACTCTGCGTACCGGTGGAGCTGGCACTGGTACCGTCGCCTCCATTGTGAGGATCCTGCTCTTCATATACTGCTACCAGCTGGAGGGAAAGGGAAAAACACAGGTTGTAAAATGAGGGTTTTGAAGTTTTGAGGGGATAAAAACAGAAATGTTACCAGTACCTACTTATGCAGTAATTTTTAATGAATGAGTGCACATGTACTGTACTGTTGTTTTTTTTAATTTTACAGTCAAATCACTCAAGAAGTCTTGTAGCAACTCTCTATGTTGTCTCTATCTCAACTCTTTATGTTGCCATGTTTCCCAGGCCAGATAGGGAGACCTTCCCATCCCAGAGTTTAACACACGGCTCATCACTACAGCCAACTTGCCCACTAAACAAGAGAGCAAGAGAGAGACAGCAGACTGGATTATGGTATGAGAGAATCACATGACTCTGTTTCTTCTTTTACCGGGATGAAGACAATTAAATCAGCCAATGCTGTTTGACTGCATACGAGTCAAGGCTTACACGTATGCTCATGGACTGAGACATATACATAGAGAGAGAGAGAGAGAGAGAGAGAGATAGAGAGAGAGAGAGCAATTGTAAAACATTTACAGCATAACCTGTTACTAAACCTCTCACAAGACGATTAACCTCCTATTCCATTCCCAGAGTATGCAATATTACAGACTTGAGATGAGATCCTTATGTCTTTGTGCTACCTGCAAATCAATGTAATGAAAGGCCATGGACGTGGAGGGTGCACCCAACAAAAGGGGTCTAGTGCCTCTTTGTTGAGAGCCGTTGAGAGCAAACAGCTTTTATCTATCTATATATCCTTGTGTATCATCGTATTTTAAGGAGGTAAAATTACCACAATAGCAAAGTGTTTTTCCATGTATTCGCTGTTTTTCATCACCCTTATGCAGGGGAATCTGCATATAAACAAGTTTAGAAGCCCCTGCTCTTCTTTTATATTTAATTCATATGCAGAGGATGATGCCTAAATGTGTATGTGTTTATGTGTATGCGTCGGAATTGATGCCATTCTGTGAGTATGCCCATGTGGTTTACTCTTGCCGTAATTCACGGCAACATCTCTCACGCTGGCTTTGCACAATTAAAGCAGACTGCTTTTTTTTCCTTAAGATGTTTCCTCGCATCCCGATGGCGTCTCTGAGACGTACTTTATTACCGAAGGCTTTACACATTTCACTCTAATCACGTTCCATTCTGATCTTGAAATTATATTCCTCAGGTTGTAAGGGTTTGTCACAGATCTGCTCAGTAGACCAGAGAGGCAATCAGAGAGGAAAGAGATCTGATGCTACAAAATAAGAAGGCCTTAATATTAAAAATCAGGCCGTTTTAGAAGTAATTTGCTGAAGATTTGCATACTGCAAATGTGTAAATATGCGTGTTACGGCATGAAACGACTGTGCTTAAATTGGGAAATCTGCCTTATTTTCATATCTTATAATTTCATAGCTGGTTTCTTTTGAAGATGGTAACACTTATTTTAGGAAGTGGAGATTATTTTGGATAAAAAGATGTTTTGACTGAAAATGGTTGTGATAATGATGAAAGTAACGGCTATGTGAAGATGCTGAGACGGCTGTGAGCATAGACTAGAGTGAAGGGTTGTCCCCACTTATTTAGACCGCCCGAGTGCGTGTGTGAGCCAATGAATCATTAGTGACAAAGTAATCAGGCCTCCCATTCATATGTTGCTGGGAGTATGTAGCAACCTGACAAGCCCTCTGCCTGCCAGCTGCCCATTTAGAGAAGTGGCGAATACTGTTGTTGGTGTCGCGGCGAAACATGATTCATTTTAAATACATTCCAAATCCCTCTAATTAGGTCCACTTTGCTATGCCTTGCATCCTTTCACCAGACACTCCAGAGCACTCTATGTGTATCTGACATGTACAGCTAAATCCATCCACGCACCCTCCATGTCATAATCAAATGGGTCTGCATTCATCCTGCATTCAATATTCATGGGCTCTTAATAGTGCTCATTCGTCCCCTAAACCCAGAGGGACATGAAAAGTTCCCACTGTTCAGAAAGCCGATTTCTCCTTTCTAGGCCGTACGCTCATGTTTTGCTTTTAGCTTTTTTGTTTGTTCTCGATCTGTTCATCTAAGGTTTTTATGACATGTATGTTCAATTAATTACCAACTAAATAGTATGGTACAGTTTAATTTGAAACATGTTAGGAGACTATTTTAAACTCATATCAGAGAGAGGTGGGCAGCAGGCATAGTAATAGGTGTTGCCATACTTTAATCATTTAATATCTTAAGTCTGTAACACTGATGTATATCATATTAGCACCGGTCAACCATGAGTATAATTTATAAACCAAATTTCAAAAGTTTCTTAGTTTTCAGATTCCAAAGTTTATGCTTATCTACCAGGTCCAGTTATGACAGTCATATCATCTCCAGATATGCCAGCATTGCTTGTAGCCATTTGTGCTGTAAACAAAACATACAAACAGGGATGAAAGATACACACTTATAATCAAAACACATCTGCAGAATATCTGTGGAGGAGGTGGGGGCTGATTTTGAGAAGTGTGCCATACTGTAAAGCATATTCCTCGCTTCTCTCCAAGCTCTTTCCATCGTCATCCTGTCCTCTGTCTGTGCCGTGGAGAAGGGGGCACTCTTGGCCAGAGGGAAAACTGACGCAATCGTTGCTTTTGACGAGACAGAGCTCAAGCTGCAAGCAGCGAAAAACCATTACACAAACGCTTTCCTTCCATCTGGGAATTGGTCACAGTCACTTAAGAACTGAGACGATGTCGTGTTTTGATTTTTTATTCTCACACTTTCCCCTGTGGCTGCTTTGCGTTGAGTTGTGCTCAAAAGTTTTTCAAAAGGAGGAAAAACTTTTCTGTAGCAATGCAAAAAGGGAAATGGCACGGCTAACTGTCAAGTGGCGTAACAGTTGAGGCTGCGGAGTCAGAGCGGATGGAGAAGAGGAATGTAAAAGAGAATTTGGAAGAGCCCCCCAAATAACAACATGGTACAAACAGTACAACACAAAGTTATATCAGAACCAAAGGTAGGAAAAGAGGAAGGAGAGGAGGAAAGCGCATGACATGATGTGAGTTTTTTAGAAATGTTCCATTTTCCAGTCTCAGGATAAACTCTTGAGTGATTTGAAAAACCTATTTAGCTACTACCTGCTTCAGTTGAGAGAGAAAAAAGGACTGAGTTTTATTTCATGGGCTTCTCTCTCTCTCTCTCTCTCTCTCTCTCTCCAGCAGGGAGTTACAACACTGCTGCTGCCTTAAGCCCCTGGAGCAAGGCTGACAGTCATCCACTCTTAGCCGGTTCCACTGACTGTCACAGCAGTTGCCAATCAGCCGCTATCTACCTGGAAGCCTGAGGGCTGCTGGAGAGAGCACAGGATGGAGAGACATGATGATGAAGGGGTGAGACGAGGCGGAGGAGAAGAAGCAAAAGAAAAAGAGAGAGAAAAGTCAGATGAGGCCTGGCATTCTCAGCAGCCTAGGTAAAAGCTGTATTTGGATTGAGTATTTCCATGTCTGTAACAGAGAGAGCAGGGAGATAGGGCACCGAAAAACAGAATCTCAGGGATGCCTTTCATGTCGGCCCCCTTTGATCTCCTTCTGGCTTTTGGCAGCAAGGGTGGAGTAGAAGGAGAGATGGAAAGGAAGCAGCTGAAGAGAGGATGAAGAGCTGTTTTGACAACCTCTCGCCATCTCTTTTCTCTCCTCGTGTTTGCTACAATTCACACAAATTCAACCAATCACCGTGAATTTAGGGGCAACTCAAAAGTTTGACCCATCACCGCAATTTTGCCACAAATCTGACCGATAACCAGAGTTGACCGCGAATTTAACCAATCCCAGCAGTCCCACGTGCCAGACTTTGCATCAGCCTGTGACTCTGAGAGCCACTGACCAAGTGGGAGTGAGAACGGGTTGACGTCACACGACCATTGCAAAATTTCTGATATGAAGACGAGACGTGTGTGACTCGAACATCTCACATTTACCGAACAAATCGTACAGCAAAAGACTGTCCAGCCAACCTGTCAACATTTTAACATCAATGTACGCTGTAAAAAAAAATTGTTACACTGGTGAAAATTAAAAATGTGAGTGAATTCTGAGTTTAAAGTCAGAATTCTGAGAATAAAGTCTTCAAATACTCAAATAACCCAATACATTTTTCACCAGTGGCCCTCATCCTCTTCCGTAAATGTGTGTCCCGGGCCAGGATAAGAAATTAACTGACAATGTAAAGATCAACAAGCCACTGTCACATATGTTCACATTTGATTCATTCAATAAATAATCATTTTTTTGTCTTAAATCCACCAGCCATTTTCATATTAGACCAACATTTGCAGCCTCCTGAGCATTTTGGGTAAGGTTACTAAGAAAACTCAGCCCAGAGAAGTTTTATTCTCCCTGAAACAAGTTTTCATTTTATTTATAAAGAGGTATAAAAAATAAAAATAAAGTTTTCACTGTCTCTCGCAACTTCATTGCAACACAAATGCCAAAAACATTGCAACTTTTATCGACATTTTTACAAAATCTCCCGCAAAATCAGGCATTTTGGGCCGCAACAATCTAAAAAAGAACGTGAAATCCTGGTGGGAGTGACAAAACGGCCATCAACCAAGCCACAGTCCAGAGACACAAGACAACAGAGGTTATTAGTAGTCACAGGGCATCGCTGGCAGTGCCACCCGAGACATGTAATACCTGCCCCGCGACGCACTGACGTTAATCCGTATCTGCCACGACAGCCGCTTCACAGCCGAGTGGAAGGTAAGGCTGACATGAGTCAACCCACAGGAAACCTGTGCGCTCAATCCAGACCTTCAATTAAGGAGCACATCCAATGTCGCGCCAGACTACATCCTGCTGTGAATATTTATGGCTGCACAAAAAGTCACCCCTTGGATGCTAGATTCAATTGTATTTATTTTTCAGTCACACTTTATCATCATAGTTATGCACTGACTAACTCACTGAGGTAACTTTCAAATACACCCTGCCTCTGCTAGAAAATGCAAACACACATAAACTCACACACACAAACAGTCCAGGTTTCACCTCCCCTTCCCTATCATTTATTACATTTTATTGCAAGGGCACCAGGGGCACAAAGTTATTACAGGGACAGTAGCGGTGGAAAGTGTGAAAGCCACTACACCAGAAACTCCAAGAACTCTGTTGAGTAATAGCCTTGAGCTACTATTTGTCATCCACACACCACCCTTCTTTCCATTCTGTCCATCCATCCATACATCCCCTTTGACACTCTCAATCTATCAGTCATGGGTCCTTTAAGCATCCATCAAAAAGTGAGATTGTTTTTAAACATCTATCCGTATGCAAACAGACCCCAAATGTGACACGTGTAAAAGTATGGACACTTGGTCACGTGCCTTTGGCATTCTTATTACAGCTTAAAGTCTCCTTTAACAATTTATTTAAGCATGCTTTGTTTGGACTATTGGTTTCACTTTTGACGCAGTAAGGTTTATGAAAAGATCGTGTGTGGGCTTATAAAAAGTGTTTAGGTGACACGCGGGAAAAGAAGAAAGCATCAGTTGGGTTTAGGAAAAGTAACACGCAGGGGTGAAAGTCCTGTGATATTTGACCTATCCACCACCCAAAGCAACCTCCCTATGGGGAATTTCGGGCTTTCATACTCGCTACCGTCGTTGCTCTTACTACTACGTCATCTTCAAGCGCCGCGGAGCTGCTGCTCTGCCTGGTGCATTCTATACACATGCTGGAGTGTGCTCGTTGCGTTGTGTCAGACGCAGAGAGCCACTGACCACTCGCCATGTTACGAGTTGGGAGTAAGAACGGGTTGGACATGACACTCTTAACTGCAGTGACAGTACAGGGTCTTCTCATATCCCTCGAGGAGAAAATGACCTTTACTTGTAACTTTTTCATGACCTTAGGCAACATCACAATGGAGCGAGCTTCCTCCTCCAATAAAGTAGTGTTATCACAGAGTTTTCAATATTTCATACGTTCCTCCCCGTCCATTATTTCTCACACGAGTCGAGCAAACCAACAAAGTGCTTAGTCCTGTATTTTCCCTGCTCATTAAGACCATCAAATATTCAAAGAATAGGTCTCAAGCACTCTGGCCTGCCATCACTAGCATTCCAAATAACTCCAATGGCACCCCGCGGCGCCTCAGAAGCATATGCATATTTCAGGTGCTGTCACATGGGGTTGATGCCAGGGAAGAGCGCCCTGAAGGCTTGCTAAGGCAAGACCTGAAATGATGACACACACCGCAGAGAAAATGTAATGCATAACGATGCTGAGACACATGGAATACATCCTCCCGTTTATAAAAGTGATGGTGTGCGAGGGCAGTGGAGGAAGGCGGTGCGGAGAGGGAAGAAGAGGGGGGGG
>NC_048428.1:2718832-2744811 GCF_013103735.1 Etheostoma cragini | reverse complement strand
ACGCAGGAGAGCAGATGGAGAGAAGATGACAGGCTTAAAGAAATATAATCCCCAAACAAGCAAATGCAAGTCCTGAGATTGGTTTACGCTGCTGTTCTCGCTAAAACATTAAGTCATCATTTATTTCACTTTTTTAGGGCAAAGCAGCTCATAAGATAGATTCACTGCTGGAAGATGAAGAAGAAAAAAACAAGGTGGGAGGGGTGTTAAAGAAAGAATGGGCAAAGAGGCGGTGAGAAATATACAGAGCAAGCAAAGTTTAACCAGATTAGAGACTCATCCCTTTCAAATCCACTCGGCCAAGTTCTCGTCCCTGCCTTTGAAGTTTTCCTCCTGTGTTTGGGGAAATGAATTCACACGTAATAGGGCGCCCTGTGTAAAAGCTACCTACGCAGTGCTGACAAAAGGGAAAATTCAGACTTCGCCCCCGCCGCGTTCTCCCGTGTATATTAATACCTTATAACCCTTGGTCATATGTACAATTCAACACTATTGAGCCCTGGGAAATAAACAAGACTTTTTTTTAAAGGCACACAAAAGACGTTCGCTGTCTGCAACTTACGAGTGAAGGAAGAGATGGGAGAAGAGGGAGCAAGGGAGGGGAAAATGATGACATATTAAAGAAAGCAATTAGGGTGGGTTTCCATAAGTAAGCGGGAAAAATGATGAGCATCTTATGACCTCGATGGGCTAAATTGCCATCAATCACCTGACACTAATTAACACTGCACAGACAAGAAAAAATGCTGAACTTGTTCCATCAACACGTCTGCATTTTCAAATGTAATCATAATAATTACCCTATTCCATGCAAGGTGTACAGAATTGTATTCATTTCATTTCAGTGTGTCTACTTTGAAATCACACCAAATGTAGTCTAAGATATTCTTAGTTATCTAATAATTTTTTAGGTTATGCTCTATTGATTTCCATACCCTATATTCATTTTGATGTCTAAACAGAGTTGCTGGTGCCACCTTCAGGTGTTGCCCCCTCAAACTGGTCTTAAAGAAATCTAATCAATGCAATGAACCTGTCGGCTACCCTATTCTTCATCCAGTCCAGCCCCACTACTCTGCACACCCAATCTAATAATGCCATTCCTCCTCGGCCCTGATTCACATGCAAAACAACAGCCAGACAGTCTGTCTGGGGGCCGCACTCGCAAAAAGAGATGAGGATGTGAGGGCATACACACTCAAACTGCAGATATACGCACACAAGCAGAAAAAGTCACAGTTTGTGTATTAGTATTCCTCTCCCAAAGCTATATTAGAAAAACCCATATTCTAACAGTGCCTTTCAGAGGGAAATGCCCTTCAATCTTTCATTGGTTATGCACAAAGCCAGGAGAGAGTAATTAAAAACTCCACATCCAGGGACCTCGGCACAGAGAGAGAGTGAGGGCTAAAAGAAAAAAGGGAAAGCTTCAAACATTTCAGGCCTCCCTGGTGGAAAGAGATGGAGGGAATGAGGAGCAGAAAGTGGAGTGGAGCAGACAGAGAGGGAGGGCCGTATCCTTGACAAGGCCATACATCCTCTGTAGTCAAAGCAGATGGAAATCTGATTATTTCATACCTTTAACACGGCCAGACCCGATCATTAACCAGAAGAATTTAAGCTTTAAGATTGTCGTCTCATAAACGCCGGCCCTAATTACCTAAGTATTATCCGTCTCAGGGTGTTGGTGAAAGGATCTAGAGAAAAGCCCTCTCGCTTTGATTCTCAAAAGTAGACACAAAGAGCTCACATCTAAAAAACGATATGTTAGCGAGCTGTGAATTGTAGCTGCTCTGAAGATACCTGGACATAGACCTTATTACAGAGAAATATTAAAGGTCCCATAACATGGTGCTCTTTGGATGTTTTTATTTGGACCTTAGTGGTCCCCTAATACTGTATCTGAAGTCAATTCTATATAGACCTTAGTGGTCCCCTAATACATTATCTGAAGTCTCTTTTATATAGACCTTAGTGGTCCCCTAATACTGTATCTGAAGTCAATTCTATATAGACCTTAGTGGTCCCCTAATACATTATCTGAAGTCTCTTTCCCAAAATTCAGCCTTGGGGCAGAATTATAGCCACTAGAGCCAGTCCCACAATCAGCTTTCTTAGTCTGTGCCATTTCTGAGTCTGTAGCTTTTGAGAAGGAGAGGTGGAGCAAGGTGGAGGCTGGGGGTGTGGCCTTGACCAACTGCCACTTTGCTCGTTTGAAAGCCATGATGTCTCTCTCTCCTGGGGGGGCCAAATTCTCTGGGCGGGCAAAGCCGAGAAATGGAAAGTAACCTTGACCCTTATGACCTCATAAGGAGCAAGATTCCAAATCAGCCAATCTTAGCTTTCATTTTCTCAAAGACAGAGCAGGATAACCAGGGCTCGGTTTGGCCATTTCTAGCCACTAGGGGACCATAGGCCGGCTTGGGGAACTCATATTATTATTTAGAAAATAATTTTCATGCCTTGGGACCTTTAAGAGAGACCGCAGAACACCACATTTGGCCTAGAAAGCCAAAAGAATTTAAGAGTGAGTTGTGCAAAACAACACTCTTCAATCTCATAACAGATTAAAGGAAAATAAAAGTAGAAAATTCAACCCATAGGCACAGTATAGATCAAAATGCAATTCCAATTTGACATAAGGGACTAAGACTGACTTTCTGGCTTTGAGGTGCATATCCGGGAGCCAATACACTCATAATTCATGCTGTGTTTTCAACTCTGATTTAATGAATATAATTTGAGAAAACGTTCCAGTACAAACAAGTACGAAGAAATTGTTTTTTTTACAAGTAGGACAAATCTAACATATGAAAACATTTTACAGAAGCAGCGATGACTGTTCATTATCTTATCTTATCTTAAAATGTGTTCCGGACTGAAAGACAACAACATGTGTTGTTTGCATCAGATAATACCAGAAGCTAGATAAGCTCCCGTTCCTGGCTTAATTGACATGTGAAGATCTGTTAACTCATCATAAGGAGTACTACTCAGCTAGTAAAAAGAGTTTTTTTTTTGTTTTTTTTTGGAGAAAAATAACCCGGATGATGTCATCACAGTCATCTTAGCTTGGGCTTGGAGACGACAAATTTAAACCAGAAAGCCTGCAGTACAAACTGGGTGCGTGGAGAGTTTGAAAGATGTGAGCATTAACCAGGCAGGGGAGGCCTAATGAAAAATGGTATCAAGTTGCATTCTGGGAAATGTTGGCAATGGAAGTGCTACATTAATTGATGAAATGTCTCTTTAACTCTACAAATCATCTAATGAAAATGAAAAGAAAAAGTTTTAATGACAAAAAATGTCATTAAATGTTTTTTCTCTAGGTCTGCTGCTTTCTTAACTAACTACTCGCTGTATATGCGCAAGAGTATTTCCGCCAACTAGTATGTTGGGTGTTTGTTACCATGGTGAATCGTAGTATCACGGCTCCATTCATGTTGCCTTTTTATTGTGGTGGTGCATTCACTAAACTCTGAATTAACCTACTCTGAGTTTATTGAACCAACTTGAATCAGCTGTTCTGGAACCGAGAACTCAGAGTTTCCCATCTCAGGGTAAATCAACTCAGAGTTCAGAGTTAGATTCCTGAACTTTGAGACTTCCTGAAACGGACCTAAGAGCGCGCGCACACACACACACACACACACACACACACACAGCCTGGTTACTATATCCCTACATGTTGTTTAGCTGACCCGCTGCCACTCAGCTTGTTAATCAGCCTGTAAAATGCTCAACAACACTGCTAATCAGCTAGCCAAACAGCCAGTCAGAAAATGATTAAGTCAACGAATCCCAAGCTACTGAGTCATTCAGCTAGTTAGCCAGCCAGGCAACCAGTTAGTCAACCTATCAGTCGATGTATTGTCTACGTCAGGCACCAGTTTCACACAAAGTGCTCAGCCGACCAGCCGGCCAGTTTTTAGGCCATCTAAACAGCCAGCAAGGAGATGACCAAGTGGACCTAAACACCCCACTGCTGGCACTGAACTAAGCAGAGACAAAACTAACACCCACAACGCACAAACACAAACACACACACACACACACACACACACACACACAACTAGCCAGTGGGGACAGCACTGTCATTATCTGCCATCTGCAGGCCTGAGTGGCTTTAGCCTGGAGGGAGAGGAAACGAAGAGGAGGGAAGACAAGCAGGGAGAGAGGATGCCTGTCCTTGCGTGTATGTATAGTTTCAGGGAGGGGGGCACAATGTGAGAAATGAAACGCTCTCCCTCACACGGAAAAAAAACAGAGAAATGGCTTTGTACCCACACTGGGAACATACTGGTTTGGCTTTGACAGAGAGAAGTAGACTAGAAGAAAGCAATTACGGCAGTGTGCACAAAAAGGACAAACTGACAGACAAAACACCATTACAAGTGTGTATGTCTGTGTATGGATAATTCACCCATAACTCCATAGACTGGTGTTAATAACGCTTCTTTTTTCCTCCAGTTTAACTGTTGCTATGTGTTATGTATTCACTGAAGAGGCCTACTTTAATACTTTTAATGTGTGAGAGGTTCTGTTACGTGCAAAAACTTTAAGCCCGGGGAATTAAGGCATGCACAAGGCTGGATGAAGAGTCTGACAATTGTACCGCTAGCAAGAAAACTCCGCATTGAAGCTTCAGAGTGAATAACAAGGACACAGGCTACTGAGATATTGAGTGTGTTTTTCTGCTGCTTCTTCCTCTCCATGCTGTTTCTCTGGCTGCCGTGGGCTGAAGCCAAGCGCATCAATTCACAGAGCTCAGCACCTCTATGGCACTAAGGGTCTGGCTGTGAAGAAGTGTGTGTGTGTTATAGTGTGTTGCAGTCAGATTTGTGTAGAAAGAGACTTGCATCCTGGTGTCTAAAAAAGACGTCATACTACCATAGCTGCAGTGAGTGAGGGCTAGTGAGAGTGGAGTTCCCGCAGTTGGTCTTTTTTGTCTATTTGTGTGTGTCAGAGGTGACTACTTTATAGTCTGGATCTTTTCAAAGTCAGAGTTGAGCAGGTCAACACACTCCCAATGTTTCAGTGTTTGCTACAAAAAAAACTGCGCACTGTCTCACACATTACAAAACTAGTCATTCAAGCATCAGACAGGCTTGAATCAAACATTCCAAAGAGTATGTGGATTTCAATTTCTTAGCCTTTAATCCTAAAAGTGAAACATTTCTGTAAGTCCCTCATTCCTGTCAGTTCTGTCTCCGAACACCCTTTTGAAATAGAGGTCCATTTCTCAGTCAACCTCTCTGTTCTTTCCAACTGGAGGTTGGTGTCTTAGCAAGGCAGCTTGTGCCCTCTAGTGCATGTCACACTCCAAGTACCTTGCAAGTAATTGTACTCTCTCCTGATATCCAACTGCTTCGACAGTACATGCTCTGGCAATAGAACAAAGGAAGTGAATGTCAAGGAACATTAAATGAAAATCTGGTTTTACACCTACAGGGCCATTCAAATTTCTCTCAAAGTGCAGCTTTTCCACATCCACAGAATGTCTCTCAAAAAATCAAAAACATCTATCAAGGCAGGCCAATAGTCTGTGTTGATCTCATGAATTTTAGCCTCACTGGATGAGCCCTCTTGCTAAAGAACAATACTTTCATGACTGAGTAGCAATGAGTAAACTCTAAGAGCAAATGTATCTGTACACTTAGTGTAAAAGAAGGTACAAGAGGGCACAGTGCGCCCCACCCTGTGCATTATAGGAGGTTACAAGACTATGAGGGGGTGTACGTCTGGGGAGTGCTGCTGAACTCCCGTAACCTCAATTATTCAGCATTAGGCCCTGCTATTGATTTCCTGTTGGATCGACTTACTGAGTCCCGAGCGTTGGGACAGTGACATGCTATAGCCTTCCCTGGGAGGGATCTTTAAGAATGGATGGACGGATGGGAGTCTGTTAGGAGGGAGAGACAGAAGAGATACAGATCCACGGGAGAGGAGGGTGTAATTAAAGATACCCCTTATCAAGGCTGTGATAGATGAAGATGTCACTAGTTCGCGCCTAGTTAGGCAAGAAGACTGGTTAGTTTGGCTAGACAACCTCGGAGAGGGAGGGTTGTGTTGAGGGCAGAGGGTTCTCATGACTGGGGCTCCTACTGAGGGAGGAACAATATTTATGTTAGAAAGGAAAACTCGATGGATGTCAGATATGGGGGGGAAGACTAATTGGTTGAGGATATGTGGTATTATTACTGATGTTAAGGTTTTGGGGGAGTTGGGACATTTTCTCAAGCGTCCATCACTGCCCAAGCTGACCTCAGTGAAAACAAATGACATACCATAATTCCTCAAATAACAGCAGGGGTCTTTATTTACCTTTTGATGAGGATAATTGTTTTAAATAAACTGTTATAAAAGAAAAAGCTGTGGCGTTCCAGTAGACAGAGTCCATTCATTTTTTAAGAAACATTTGCAAAAATATCCCCATTTAATATAACAGCCAGAAGGGCGACAGAGCAATTTGGGTCAGAAATGATCAAACACCACCACTCTGTCAGGTTGAACCCTGTTAATGTACTGGGTATTTATTTCAAATACAGGTACTACAGTACTGCTGGTAGATTACAATAAGAGCACACTGTAGTTACACCAGTGTCTCATTAACGTTACAGACGGTAGCTAGCTAGCTTTGTTTCTAGCTCCAGGCTAACTTGTTTCCTCCCACCTCCAGCTAGCTAGCTGTGCTCTGCTCTTGTCGGCTGATCTCGTCGGCTCGTCTTTCTGTTTCTTCCAGGCTCGGATTCTCCTGGGGTTTATTAGAAAATGTCTCGTAACTATTTCACCCAAGTTTTCCTCCGCATACTTTAAAACTCTTTTTGTTTTGCTGCTGAAAAGTCTGTTATTCTCTGCTGTCACTAAATGAGACCCGTGTTACATCCAATGTAGCTACTGCCATCTGTTGGCAACTGTACGTTACTACACACTACGCTCGGCTGAGTAACACATAAAGCCGCACTGACTAAAAGACCAGTAGGACAATACTTTACATGAGTACCGTAATCCCGAAAAACAAAGTGTGGAAAAAAGCATGACTATATTGTTGAATCTGTTAAATTAATTTGGTAGAAATGTACATTACGATACACTTGAATGCACATTACATTAAAGGCACTTATGAGATTATCCACACTAATGTTTCCCCGGCCTTAATCTGAGGCCGGCCTTTATTTGTCTGTGTTGACCACGCCCCCGGCCATTATCAGAGCCCCGGCTTTAAACTGACTACCGGTCTTTATTTGAGGAATTACAGTAGCTGTGCCAGGCAAAGTCAGCCTCAATAATTCTCACACTGACCAGGACCATCAGCTGTGAAAACATGTGACAACACTGCTGTCAACAAGACAACAGATTTTACATTAATACAAGAGGAATAACTTGCTTTCTCCTTTACTAGTTAGGTGTAAATCTGATCATATGTGGTTCTATCTTCTTCTCTACCTGGCCCTTATGGTCAGCCATGAGTCAGGTTCCAAATAGAACAGATGGCAAGAGTTGCCATTCTGCAGTTTCTCCTTGGCTCAACCTTGAGAAGCTGTGCTGGGCTGAGCAGAGCACTGATCTGGCCTGAGTTGGTTTGGAGGTTGAAGACCAACTGGGGCAAATCCGAGGCCCACGGCCTGACGGAGTGCACGCTAATTTGAGGAGGCTGGAGTAGATGTGGGGGTTTTGAGGTGTTGCGAAAGGTGAGAGATTGCTGGAGTGAAGATATCTTCAGACATTATCTAGTGTTGAATTTCAAGACCTCACTTGTCTTCTCTCCTATTGCAAGAAACTGTAAAAATTGCCCCTGTTTCTGAAAAAAAGTCACTGATAATTTGAGATTGCTCCTGAATCAGGAGAAGAGAACATGATGACGCTATCATGATACTAATGGAGTGACGTTTCTTCTTTGAGGTGAACCTTACTATTTTAGGAAGCGTAAATAGCTAATTCTTTCAGTTCTGTAGGGAGGTAACTTAAGATGTTGCTTCTATATAAAAATCTACTTTTCAGTAATTAAAGACACTATTCCAAAAAAATACTGTAGTATTTCTGTATTCTGCCACAGTACAATGTAATGGTCTGAAGTTTGTCAAGTTGGAATCAACTTCAAAGTGTTCCAAGTGAAAAAGTCAACTGGTAGTTAGTTTGTTTGATGAGTTTGGAGCACATAAACTAAGCCCCTCTACTGTTGTATGTACGGTGTATGCAGTGGCGTCTCTACATTGAATTACACCCCAGGCGAGAATGGACAGCGGCTGACACAAACACACGCCTATTAACTCGGAAATAAAGCCTTAAAGTATCTTTCAACTCAGGACAGCGCCACTTCTCACAAATACAGATAGGATTGGAGAGGAAAAGTTTAACTTACACGTAACTGTGATCAGCTTGCTCCGCTAATACTGAGCACCACTATGAAGCAACCTGTTTGACCCAGAGGTGAACTGTCCCCCGCCCCCCCGCTCCCCCCTCCCGCTCTCAAACAGCTCTGTGCACAGTACCTTCTCAGGAAGCGGGGGCGACAATTTTCCAATTCCACACACACAGTGAAATGATAGATAACACAGTGGAAAACCGCTTCTAGGATTGGTTTTTAAGTGCCCCTCCCATGTGTGTCATGAAAATCTGCCCGCTTCGCCCCAGCAAAAAAAACGCTACTGGGTGTGTGTCTGTTGCTCTAGTGTTGTTGTTTGTGTTGTATATTGTATGTTGTAGGACAAGTAAGACTTTATTGTGTTTTATACTCATTATTATGTATATAAGTATTACATAACTACTTCATTGCAGAGATACAGTGTGTGTTTTTCATCAAATAAAATCCCATTTCAAAAGTGCAATGAAGAAAGTTGAATAATCTCACTGTGCTGACATTTTTGGGACCTTGATTTAAGATAAACAATAATGATTTTGTGACCAAACTTGATTTTTTTTTTTATATATCCATAACTTCTAAATGTTAAAAAAAACAAGTTTGGTCAGGGTGGTTGGTTGGAGGAGTGTGAGGTTATGGTAGGTTATGGGTGAAAGGGGCGAAGCTGGGTTCTTGGCAGTGAGTAGCTGAGAGTTAGCTGTCGGCGATTCGGCTCCACCTCCTATCAACACTTAATTGTCAGTGTTGATGACAAGTCCAGGCCGTAGGGGAGACCACAACGACTGTTTACCGCTCTCTCCTCGTTTCTCTGCAAATGAAGGCAGTGCGCTAACCAGATGTCTAAGCAGCTACCTGAGCATGTCTACAGTAGGAGACTGTACAGTTGATGTTTACTGATTGGACGCCTAATTTTGAAATTGAGTTCATACCTGGGTTCATCCCTGACAACATCCACTTTGCAGTTACTAGGTTCTCATATTTTGGCAACACAGATCTGTCATAGTTCATTGGAGTTTTACCGTATTTGTCAGTCAAGTGCACAGATGAAAAGGCCCCATAATTACAGGACGTTGCACATATCATCGAAATATGATAAGTAGGGTCATTGTGGATACTACCTGTCAAGACTTGGCCCTGAGTTCGAGACATATCAAATAGTTTTGAGCGTGGCAGCCTGGAGGCAAAATTCATTCTGATACACAACACATAACCGAATACAGAAGAAAAAAACATTCAACTGTTCTCGCCCCGGCCTCAGAGGGTTATACAAAACACCAAAGAGATTTTCAGCTGTGAAATGAAGAGGGAGATAAAGAGAGCTAGATGGGAAGGCAAAATAAAGACCTGCACTTCAGAAGATGGCAGAGAGCTCTGTGCTGGCTCGCACAAGGTGGCATGAATGTAAATCAGCTCGTGGATCACACTGTCAGCCACAGTCGGGGGTAGAGAGGAGAGGCGCTGCACCTCTCTCCAGTCCACAACAAGCCTATTCTCCACTTTTGTCTGTCCACACTTCATATTCTTTTCTATCTCTTCATGCACTTTTCATGTACTTCATTTCACATTTAGTTTTTGCTTTTCTTTCTGACTGTCATATCTGCCTCTGTCTCTGTTTTTTTTCTGTTTTTTTCTTTTTCAAAACTCAACCTTCACCACAGCCCTCCTTCACATTATCATCTCAACATCTCTTTGCACAAATAATGTTTATCAAGCAGCCACTCTGCAAAGGGGTTGACCTTTTCTTTTTTCTGTTTTTTTTTAGCTTACGTTACAGTTTATGTGAAGTGCTATTAGACCGACATAAGGCCAGTGGCTGACAGAGTAAAGGACGGGGAGCTGGAAAGTGAGTGAGTGAGTGTTTGTTTGTTAGTGTAATTGCATTCTATAGTGACATTTTAAGTGAGGGCATTCTTTGTAAGGGTTTTGAGATTGAAGATTAAAAGGTCGGTTTGGGATGGGGCCTGAATTACTTACTATCACTTGTGTTTAGGGTTGTGGTTATCAGCAAGGCATAGATGTAGTCAGTGGAAAGGCTAACCTGACCTAGCACCACCGATGTCACTCCCCTTCTCTCTCCTTCTCCCCTAATTTGCTGTCATTTGGCTATCACATAAAAGGTGTAAAATAACCTAATAGATACAAAAACATTAATAGGAAAAGGAATTAATCAAAGACATATAGAAAGAGCTTAATGCTGAAAGATAGATGATCATTCACACTCCATCCCTTCACAAGACAGAGGCAAGTGTTTTTGGCCAGAGCAACACTAGCTTGCTCTGTCCCACCACCATGCCAACACCAGCTGCAGATCCAGCTTCACCTCTGTTGTACACAGCTGCAAATCCCCTCAGCTATTCTCAAAGGCTCCTTTGGTAAGTGGGGCAAGCGCTAGGAGCCAAAATGTCAGCTCTTCTAGCAGGTGGACAGCTGATCTGCTTAGAAAAAAGGCCTTGGCAGGCGGGTAAGGTAGGAGTGTCTTGAGGTGCCATAAAAAGCCTCCCAAGAGCGTAATCTCCCCCTTCAGAAGATGTGTAAGCTGCAGCTTTCAAGGAGCCGAATCAGCAGATTTCTCAGCAGGAAAACAGCAGCCTCTGACACCCAGTGACACTTCTTAGGAAAGAGACTCCTGACACATTATGAGTGCATGTAAAACTTGTCCAAGCTACAGAGAAGATGACTCCGGGAAAGAAATCGTTTGACAACATTAAAGGAAAGCTGTTAACCAGACACTGACAAGGCCAAAGTTAGCTTTTTCTCAGATTTTCATGCCGGTATTTCAAACACTGAGCTCTTGCTAAGAGCACTCCAAATCCCATCTCTTCCGATTGAGGTCCGTTGGAGGAGTCATTGAAGAGGCACGGCAATAGGTTGATCTTTAGCTGTGCTTCAGTCATGTTTTGACACTGAGGTCTTTGTCAGAGAAGTTTTTATTTCAGCTCCAGCTGTTGACTATGCACAGGTTCAAAAGTTAGAGAATAGGATAATGTGCTATTTAGGAGATATAATGGCAAGATGTTTTCCATAATGTCACAGTCATCCAATGCGGGCTATTTAAACTGCATTACAGCATTGGTCCTGTATCTAAAGAGGTCATAAGTAAAGAGAAGCACAGGAGATCTTTCTTTTAAAGTAAGAGACGGCCGAAACAAGCAGAGGTGGCCAAATGTGAGCTTTCCGTGAGCTGTGTGACCATGTTTCCACCCCTAACTTATGTTTTATAGAACACTTTATGAATTAATTGTGTGCCTAGGGAATGGGTTGATGATGAAAACCATGGGTGAGTGAAATGCCGATGGCACAAGAGAGAAGTGTTCCTTTACTTAGAGTGAGCTGTGTGTGGGTGAAGAGTACAGACGTCTAACTGTCAGCTAACTGTAAATCCATACAAGCTTTCAAGATAAAAAAAAAGGCCATATTCTGGCTATGTTCATGTTACAGTTAAAATACATTTTTAATGTAAAGAATGAATTATTCTGAGTAGGGATTAAAGCCATTGACTTTTATAAGGAAGTTAAAAGAAGATAACTGAAGCAGGCAAAACACAAAAACATGTGTCTGTGTGATACGTGTGTTGTGTGTGTGCATGCATGTCTTTTCTCCAGGGCCACCTAATGGGAGAACATAAGCCAGAACACCCCTAAACAAGGCATGACAGCACACAGGCTAACCTGTGCTATTTATGGGCCACATGCGCCGCCCTAATTCACCTTTCTCCTGTTTGTCTCCTGTTAGCAGTCCTTCAAACCAATTAACACCTAAACAACCATTCAGGTCTGATTCCGAGCGGCTGGATGCAATTAGAAGAAGGAAACATGGCCACTTATGGCAGGAAGGGGGATTTAAGACACTGGGCCGGGAATTGAGACTACTGTTGGTTAGCCTAATAATTAGAATGGTAGACGGTGGAGGCGGATAATTGTGAGTGCAAATGCAGGGTATTTGGCATTTACAAAATCATTTCTTCCCCAGATTAAAACTTGGTACAACAATCTTTAGGTGTTAGGAATAAGGAGGACAATGTTACACTGATATATATAAAGACTGGAGGTACGATGGTCCTGCATAGTGTTTTGTGGTGGGTTTTTTCACTTTAAGGATCCCATGGGAAAAGACAGCAAAAGCGGCATTCTACTCTGATCTCCAAAGGCTCCGCCCCATCCAGATTATCGCTATGTGGGACTGGCGCCAGCGGTTTTGGCTCGCCTCAAGTTCCCAGCATTGCCCCCTTCAGCGAGGTTGTGTTAGGCGCGCACGTCACGGTACTCATTAGCGTGAAAACAAAGACAAGCCAATGCTGGTCTAAATCACGACCGCCAACCAAGATCTGAAAATGTGTTCCGGAAATATTACAGTAGGCTGCGCAGCACGACTCTTCGTGGAGGTCTTTGAATACAAGGTGCATTGTCACATGTGGGGCAAATGTTTTTACCTCTAAAGCATTCCATTCCAAATCACACAGCATTTTTGGGTGCAATTTTCCACCACAAAATTCATGTAATAAAAAGATATGTAAACAGAGTCAGACTGATCACATAAAGTAATCTAATGGCCAGAGAGATTGTCCTGCTTGCTAGAAATCACAGGGTTGTTACCTGCCACCGACATGTGTCTTGAAGAATCCACGCTACAAGTCAAGTTTTAAATTGTGAATCTACAGCACAAAATCCCACATTCAAATTTTTTGAAAGGGGCATCACCGCTTATCCCTAGGCCTAGACCCTTGTTCCATTAGGATGTTATAAAGCTCTTTTAGACTTTCCATATGTTATTGGCCTGAACGGTTTCACTTTTATGAGAGATTCCAGAAAATGTCATAACTTCCCATGATAGTGTATGGAAACCTTTTTAATACTTTTTATTGATCCCCAGTGGGGAAGTTGGCCTGAAAATACAATCAACACACATACTGGTGGGATGTTGGAGTGAGTGCTAGACAAGAGCCCTGAGATTTGCTCAAGAGCACCTTGGCAGTGGTCAAGGGGTAAACTGGCTGAACTTTAGTCCAAACAGGGACCTGAACCGGCAACCCTCCAGTTCCAAACCCAAAGCCCTATGGGTTGAGCTAATGGCACCCCCAATAACTTCAATACCCCGTGCAACAGCCCCGATGCCAAAATCCCTACACAGCCCACCTCCATTCCTGGTAGCTTGTTCCTTGCACAAACAGACATGCAATAGATGCTGTGTGTACAGTGATAATCCTGACATTACAATAGTAAGTAATATGCATATGTACAGCGCATAAACCTGTATCTAAAAAACAAATTAGTGTTAGCACTCCATGAAACATTTCTGTATTCTCCTTTCTTCCAGCAAGAAGGCAACGTCAGTCTTGTGAAAGCACTGAACAGGGCCAGCCTTGCCTCTTCCCTTTTGTGTGCTGTAAATTATTTATTCCTACCAGAGGCCAGTACATACAGCTTAACTATATGATGGACTAATGAGGGCTATTGATTGAGTAATTGATTGCTTTATGCATGGCCTAACTGACTGCACACTGATCCATTTGGGCAGCTCATTACTTAATATGCATTATTCAGAGCTAACCACTAACCAGTGGAGATGCCAGTATCATCTGCGCAATGAATGTCAACAAGAATATAATAGCCAAGTCCAAGCCACATCAAAGCTGCAATGGCTCTTTCAGTGCGGTGAATAAACACACCGCTGAAGAATGGTAAGAGCAATACAACTACCTGGTTTGATTTGTCGGTTTATGACACAGGTCCAGTAAAGTGTTGTATTTATCCTATCTGCTCTTACCTTGACTGTAACTTCTTGGATTCCCTCTGCCACTTTTTATGTTGTTTACCCACTTGCTTTATCCATCATTGACTATTCTGGCCTTTTAATCCCATAAAGATTGACAGATCCATCAACACAGACCTTTAGTCTACAGAACTTGGCCTTTCAAATAGGAGACTACAGTGTGTTTGGCTTGCATCCTAGAGAGGCATCAAATAATGTGCTCTTTGAGTTTTTCCCACAGATTTAGAGGTGAACCACAACACAACTGTCTCCTCTTCTCCTGGTCTGGTAACAAGACCCAAGAAAAAACCCTCTTGAGAGATCTTTATGAGAAGTAAATTACTAAACGCCCACTCACTGTCTCTGACCTGTACTGGCTTTCTGGCTTAACTATAAGCGCTTCGGTTGCAACACAGCTGGCTGGCCCACAACTAGAACTTGGACTGTATCATTGTCCTCACTTAGCATCATTCCTGCAAGTGATGGTTCAAGAAACATTGGCAATTTACTGTACATATGTGATTACACAACACTACTATTCAGTCTGCTGTCTAACTGAATAACAAACCTGGGTTATAAACTGGTTGCCTGGCCTACTTTTCCTGTTCTTTTTTTCTATTTTCTGTGGTTCTATCAGACATGCTTTCATTCCACAGTACACCCTGTGCATTGACCATTTGACAGAAATGACAGGAGTGGGATGCCCTCCTGCCTTCCTTTTCAATAAGAGAGCACTTTGAGGTCTCTCTGAGATCTTTTTCTAAGAGCCATAGAAAGACAGGATGAAGGGGAGGAAGAGTAGCAGCAAGAGAAATAGACTGTGATGACATACTGTGGAGAATAGAGGGGGCTCGAAAGGTAGCTGAAGCTGAAAGCACCCAAATTGATTTCCTGGGCAAGCAATAGCCGTGGCGTGTACTGTATGTGGAATGGGTCAACAGGGGCTAACTAGCCAGTGTCATCCTGGGGTCATCACAGTGTGAGCAGTTCAGCTTTCACTTGTTAGCTTGACCTTCTTTTTTTCATTAAAGTTAACTTGACCTTAGCTGTTTCTGACACCGTGACTCACTAGAGCTGCTGGTCCTTTTTTAGTCTACATGTCTTTGCAGACAGGGCCAGTGGAAGGCAATAGCATGAGAGTGATGCTACAACAGCTAATCTACTAAAATGAATAACTCCATATGCAGTGCAGTGATACTAATACTGACAAATTGTTTTTTAACTATCATTACATGTAGGCAGATTAGGACAATGATGCAAACTTAAATGCTCTTCAATAAATGAATGTGCACTACAACCCAAGCATGCTCACATTTCTCTCTCACTTCTTGTTTCACAACATAAGATTCAAATCAGAATTCATAACAGAACAGTGCTATTGTATGGCATATCCTGACCAATTTCAATATGCAACTCAAGCAAGTGTGGAGCTATATTTGCTTATTAACTGGGGAATAGTCAAGAAAGGAAAAACATTTCTAAAGTTACAATGTGTATGTTATATGCATCACTGCCAGGATAGGATACATGCGGACAAAAATACATAGCAAAACACAAATATGAATACAAAGAAATTAAATACATTGCAGTGATCCAAACTATATGACAGTGTTATAGTGCAGGGTTGAACCCTTCAGAACTGCATATGTTCTGTCTCCCTATCAGTGTTTGAGACGGCATTACTTTGAGTGGTTAATTCAATCTTAACATCTCCGTTTCTTCCCCCCAACAGCTGGATACTTGGATCTCATGCATGTGGGGACAAACTCACACAACCTCGCTGCGGTCATGGAATGTGTTTGCTCGGCCTTTGGGTGATTCCACTGGGACAGAGTTAAATGTCCTCATTCATTGGCAATTCAAATTATTTTTTTTAATTAAAGAGATGCCGAATGCAGTCCAGGTTTATGATCTATTTACAGTTCTAATTTGGCCCACAGGCTCTATATAAAAATGTGGCCTTTGATAATGGAATAGTAATTGTCTAGCAAAGTGGCAGGACAACAAGCCTAGCCAAACTGAGATCCTGTTATTCGTGTCCCTTCCCCGTTGTCTCAGGTTCAATGCAGGTTTCCGGCCAGTCCCTTACTCTTACAGCCGACACACGTAGAAACAGACACACGGGACAACCACAACAAGCACCTGGAACCATTCCTCTGTACCAGCGTCATTTATGAGCCAGGTTATCCACAGCCCTCCAGGGTCGGCATGGACGCCAGGTCAGGAATTGTCACTAATGGGGCTGTGTGAGTGCCAGGGTACAAGAGCTGTGAATTCCCTAGAGAGGCATCAGTCTAAAGGGCCCAAGCCTCTAATTGGGGGAGCCCATGTACATAAATGACAGATTATGACCTATAAATGAGAATTTATGTGACCATTAGACGTGTAGAGATGGAGAAGGCGCTCATTAGCTATGCATTCACAATGCCTGGCTCTGCCTAATTAGCCTGATGATATGCAGGCTACAGACATTTTCTTGTTTTCCAGCCTCAGACATTTCAGGCTTGTTATTTGGGTGCACTTTCAAGCGCCATTAGTAGGTGATCTGAAATCTTTGCATTTTAACTCTAATTTATGTGTAAAAAAAGAAGCAAAAACAAGGCATCAAGTGGAGCAAGGAATCCATGTATGGTGAGAAAACCGTTGGCAGTTATTGTTGTGCGATAGCAATCCAGCTTCAACAGCTTTATGAGACCAGCCTCTCATGTCACCCTGAGAGTGGATGAAGGGAATATTTACCCAATATTAAAAAAAGCTTTGATTTGATGTATCTGTAGGGAAGGGATATGTCTAGAAAAACGTCAAAATCAATGCGCTTGTCCGAGGTTCTTTAGTTTGAAAGGCAATATCTGTAAGATTGATCTGTGTGATTAGGGATTTGAAGGCAGACTCAAATATTTGCACATTAAGTGGCAGTAGTATTGTTGTAATATTGAGTGGTGGTGGCGGTGAAAGGGGCTGTCATGGGAAAAGGAGATAAAGACAGCCTGGAGAGAGAGGGGTGAGACTGTTGGTTTAGTACCTTTTATTCAAACCAAGTAATTAATGGTTATCAGGGTCCATATAAGGGTAATTAAATACTGTTGTACTTTCAAGCTTAAATCATTTCATCATAAATAATGTATGATGTGTGAATACATACATCATTTGTTTGTTTTTCATGAATTACAGCTTTGGCTATATTGTTTTCAGCAGTCACGCCAATATTGTTAATGAAATGAGCACAAATGAATTGAGAGATGCTAGCCTGTGATCCCTGAGTAATGCTAAAGCAGGCCAACATGGGGAGATTCAGAAAGGTGTGCGTGTGTGTGTGTGTGTGTGTGTGTTTTGAAAATGATGGGAAAGCTTCCATCCCTCTTTTACCTTTGTACTGTGACCTTGTTTTCTTTGTGGCATGCTACTGTACATAAGGGACCAAAAGCATAACTATTAGTTCTGTCAAACAATTCAAATATTTAATCAACATTCATGTCATAGTTAGTCAATTATTTTGATCCATTCTAAATCTCCTTGATTTCTTTTGTTCCTATTATTTTTTCTCATTGTAATGCTCTTATCAACATTAAAAAGTGGATCAGTTTTTATTGAAAAAAAAAACATTAGCATATGGCCTACTGTTAGGACTGCACAATGAATCAAAGTTTTTTTTTGCAAAGCCAATCTCGCTCCGTAAACCCCTGTCTGCTCATGAGCCAGTTAAAGTTGTTCCCTGCACTGCGCAGCTTAGTTTCTAGATGTAGAGATGTGAGTACTCCATCGCACTCCCCCTCTCTCCCTCTCTCTCCCTAGCTCTTTTAATCAGTTATTGTTGAAAACAAATGAAGGAGCTTTCTCAGAGAAGCATTTAAAAAAATATTTATATATCCTACGCTATTTCTTTCAGATAGCTAATTTTCATTTACATGTGTTGCGACTGTATGTCTACAACTTCAACTTAAGAAGAATGTAGCATAATATGGATGTGAAAGCAGTTATAAATAGCCTATGTGACATTAAATTTAGTTTGGTTAAAAATCAACAAATAATCGTGAGAATAATTGTGATCAAAATACTGATCAAAATAATTGTGATTATCATTTTGGCCATAATCTTGCAGCCCTACCTACTGTAGTGTTCCATTTCATTCTAACAATCCCATTTGGACCAAATAATCGCTCATGCGATGTAACACCGTCATCATTAAAAGGGTGAAAATAATACTTTGACTTGGGGGGGGGGGGGGGGGGGGGGGGGGGGGGGGGGGGGGGGGGGGGGGGGGAATTGGCATCAGCTGTGTGCTTGACCATCAGGTGGTGTTTCAGACTGGATGTGCTGCGATGATAGCTCAGTTCACACCAACCAGACACACAGATCTCTTTGGTCTGGTCAATGGAACATTTGGCAACTTCTAAAAAGTAAACTTTCCATCCAGAATCTTATTGGCGTCCATTTCAGCTCGCCATCCACTCAAAACGGAACGTTACTACTCTTCGGCTGGCTCACAAGCCCAAACGGCGCGTGTGCGGCGTTCCTGTTGTTTTGTTTCCCGTCTAGCTAGATCCGGTGTGGTGTTGTAGTTTTTCTAACGCTACTAATCGTTACAAAAGCATGTGAATAAACTACAAAGTTTGCTAGGCCAAAAATAATCAAATAAGAATAAAAAAAGAACGGTATTCTTGCAATAAAAAAATGGATGTTGTTAAAATAGGTTTGTGTAAACGCCGTTAATAACGCTATTAACTGACTGCACTAGTAACAATGTATTTATTATTTAGTGAATGACTCAAAAGAAATTTATAACCCAAAGAAGCACTGAAGAGCAGATCATACAAACACAACTACAGACAAGGAAAGGAAAACTTTCACATGTGGCTCTAAGAAGGAAATGTATTAACAGAGAGCAAGCAAGCCACTTGGATACTAACATACCAGTTAAATATGAGTGACAGGAATATAAGTATATGGGCAACAAGGGAGCAACAGAGCTGAAAGACGAACAGATTAAGAGGAAGTGATGTGAACAACACAAGAAATCTAATTTCAATATACACTAAAGGAGTGTTGTTTTAATGCCAGGTAGAAATGTAAACCAGCAAGTCCTATCAAGGCAGAGCAATGCAACAGTTATAATCCCAGGTGTAGAGGGAGTCTCTTTATTTCCATTGCTCTGTCTTTGTCTCTGCCTCATCGTGCTTCTCTTTCTTCAGTTAATAATGCCAGAGTGTTATTTCTCTTTGAGAAGGCAGCTTGAGTTCCCATCGGGCATGAGGGCAGCGGGGTGGAGATGGAAGCAGTGGTCAAGCGAGACAGCAACATCTTGCTAGGCGAGCCTATTAGCGCACTTCACAGCTGGTCCTCCCCTCTCGCTCTCTCTCTCTCTTTCTATTTCTCTCTCTCTCACACACACATAGACAAAGGTCTTTAAGAGACCCACTGTTTAAACACTAAAAAGGGGGAAAAAAATGGCACTGGTCTTCCTCAGAGCTCCCGTTAAAAAGTGTCTTAAAAGCTGCCGGAGAGGCTGGATGAGGGGTGAGATGCGGCATCCATCAATTAGAGTAAAATGAGAAGAGGGAAGAGGGGTGGAGAAAGAGACCGTGTGTGTGAGTACTAGAAAAACAGCAACGTGAACCCAAGCAGTGTAACCCCAAATCCAAATAGAATAGAGAAAACCAAAAATGTAATAGGATTCTTTGTTACTATAGCTCTGGCTGGCTGAGAAGTAGGTCTTATTTCCAACACAGGGGTTCCAGAAAAAGAATATTTTTACATAAACATTGAGTTTGTGTTCATTTCACCTGACAACCCAGAACACAGATCAGCAATGATAAGAGAGAAAGAGCTGCACAAATCTGAACAATAAAAGCAAAAGCACAGATTGAAGGTGAACCAAAGACAAAGATGCTTTCACCAGTTTGTGTTAAATGAAGCTTTGAAGGGGGCTGCTATTCCTTTTTTTATTGTAGTCTCCAAGGTGCTGCTCTATTTAGACTAAAAAGTGCCACATCTTTCACCTTTCTGGCAGATACTTAAGGTGCCAATGACACTGAAATACTTTACCATAGTGTTTTCTTCGGTTTTTTTACCTGCGGAATAATACCTTTCTTGTATATCATTATCGCAGAGCTATGACACCTGGGAAACGCTTTCATTTTATTCAATAAAAGAGAGACTGGAGGTTGTAAAACAAGATGTTTAACATGCTTGCTAAAGCTGTTCTGCTTTTAATCTAGAGGATGCAGTCCTATTAGTTTGAATCATTTTCTTGATTTTCTTCATTGTCTTAAAAAAAAGAACATTAAATTCAACGAATACCTCTACCGGTGTCCAGAAAGTGTTACTATAAATGAAGTGAAACTATAAATATTTCCTAGAGTTGTTAAAACGTGATAATAATGACTTGACGCACATTCCCGTTAACAACACAATTGGTTGTTGACGCAATTAACACACAATTAACAAGCACAGTCTGTGATGTGGGCCTTGAGACGTTCAAGACTTTGGAAAACCAGGAAGTGATGCAGTAACGTTGTGGATGGCTAGCAGTAACAAACCTCCTTGAGCAGAAATGGATAAAGAAAAGGGTCTTTTGAATGACATGTTCACTTTCAGAGCCCTTCCAGATGGTTATCTCGTCAAGGCTAAAGTCATTGGTATGTTCTGACGATGTTAAATGAGTTATCACCCGAGTACATTGACTCTTAAATACTACTCACTGGCCAAGAATACAGCTGACGCAGAACATTTTCAGAATCATTTTTGCAATGATTCCTATCTTCTGTTATTGTTTGTAATGAGAACCGTTTATTATTTTTATGGATTTCACAAATTTCAGCATGACATGTTATGATGTAAACCATTGCATGCGCAACACATCTGCACTTGACTCACAGTGACTAAATCAATGCATGCTTCACGGGTTTTTTTCCACTTGACAAGCCGACCGGACGTAACATGGAGGCGTGGCAGCAACCACGATTCCATTTTTTTTTTTTTTATTCTAGATTGTAATTTCGGTTGATTTCAATTTAAAAAATAAAATTGTGACACCCTTGCTTTCTATTGATGTTATTTGCAAAGCAAATGACATATGGAAATACAATTATGATTAAAGAATTTAAAGCAGTGTTATTGAACACTTGATAGATGCCATCATCATTTTGTCAGCCTAGTGGCTGATGGAATTCAGATGATACATTTGACCCACCGGTCTCGCTCCGCTTGCAATATGTTCATCTATCACACTGAGTGACATGAGTTTTTTATGTAAAGGGTGCTTTAATTGGGATCGTGTCATGTGCAGAAGTGGGCAGTGGTGTTGATGACACTTGTGTGATGTTAATGGATTTTGATGTCTCTAAGTTCCTCAAGCGGCGTCAAAGTGCTATACAGCTGCTAATGTTGACTGCTGGCCAATGGTTACTGCTGGCCAACAGCTTGTGTGAGGTCCAGTTAGCATACAAACTGATGTTGGAAAACAGCCTGTTATGCTAAATAGATAGTAAATGAAAAATGTTCAATGAATGTGTCCAAAAAAACTAGAATGTTAAAAACCTGCCGCATGTCTGGCTTGCTTATAAGACATTCTACTTACAGTAAACGACTTACTTATAGCAGTTTAGTACGGAGCCCTTGAGGTCACATGGAGAAGGAAGAAAACCGAAGAAAAAAAAAACGTACTGGGGACAAACACTAAACTCGTGATCTTGACTTTCATGGAGGAAAAAATATAAATAAAAAATGTAGCCTACTGGGGACAAACAGTAAACTCAAGATCTTGAGTTTGAAAGTCGATATGTTTTTTTTCCTTCATTTTTTGTTCTTCCTCCATAAAAAGTCAAGAACTCTACTTTCAAACTCAAGATCTCGACTTTCATAGAAAGTTTTTTGTTTTGTTTTTCCATCCATGTCACTGCGGGGCTCCGTAGTTTAGCATCGATGGATCATTATTAAAAAATATTATAAAAACAGCTTCAATCTATAATACGGAAAAGTCAAATGTAAATAAAGTAGCATCAGATGTAAAAAAATAATTAAAGTAAATGTGTGTATTGGAACCTGTTTCTGCTTAAAATCAGATCTCCTCCCAAAGTCACTGTCAAATAAGTAGCTATTTATAGATTGTCTGACTACTACATGTCTTCCATCAATCACGCAGGTTACTACCCACGCCAGGTGAGAGGACGTGTTAAGACAACAGGTATGTTGGTGAAAAGGCACAGGGGATTGACAGGAGACAGACAATAATGAATGTACCGGTAGGTATGTGCATTCTTGCGTTTTTGCGTGCGTGCGTGGGTGTGTCTGTGCGTGTGTGTGTGTGCGTGTGTGTGCAAAAGCATGCGTGCGTGCATGCATGTGTGCATGCGTATGTGCACTTGCTTATTGGTTTGTATTATACATTTTTCTATTTCTAATCTATTGAGTTTGACTTGTTTCAACAACGCTGACAAACTACTACTACAAATAGCTTTTTGATTGGTCAAGAAATTAACACTAAGATGTGTGTCATCATGTTGACTAATAACTGAATAAAAGAATGATCGAACCCAAAACACTGGTAGTACCATTTTTGCGGCATCTTCAGTACAATCTTAAGAACAAAATCCACTTTGTTTAAGATGAAGTCAAAACAAGCATGTATGCCCTTTTGGTTTATCTTTAAAAAAATATGAATATTCATCTTTCGGCAAAGAATTATTTATATATTTTTTTCTTTTTTGTGTGTTTTTGTCATTGTATTATTTTACTATTAATAATTTTATAAGTAATAGGATATCACATAATGTCAGCACAAAAGTCAGGCTCTACATTGAAACAGAGTCTTTAATACAGCGTGTGAGTGTGTGAGTGTGTCAGCGTGTGTTTGAGTGTCACTTAGCATATGCACGTACAGTATGTACGGCAAACCTCTGTATGTATAAACATGCTTGTATATTTTCTCAACACACGATGCATGCGTGAACGCAATTATGTGTATACCATATATGAATACATTAAATATATGTATGAATATGTATTTAGCCTGTGTATGTGCACCTGTGTGAGGTCCAAGTCTCCTTCTCTTTTAACACACTCCTGTCACCCCACTGGGATCTGTTTCATGGAATCCTATTTAGACAAGGCCTGCTTCCTTCTGGATCTAGCACTGACAGCCCATTCATCAACACTGCCGTCTCACGCCAAGCACACACAAGCACATGCAAGGCCCTCCATTGGGGAGTGGGACGAACAACCATCCCATAATAATAAAACAGACACCCCCAGGAGAAGAGATGAAATGGCATTTGCTCGGCGAGAGTGAAGGAGAAGATGAAGATGAAAGGGTTCATCAAGGGGTGGAGTGTGTGTGAGAGAGTGAGAGAGTGAGTGAGTGAGTGAGTGAGTGTGTGTGTGTGTGTGTGTGTGACTGCACTCCCTATAACCATGACCGACTGGTTCGTGGTTTGAACATACTGATGAAAGAGGCTTCTGAGAGTAAAGAGCATGAAATAACTTACCTGGTGGATCAGAGACGCGCGCACACACACACACGGCAGGGAGCAGCAGCAGGGCACACAGTAGAAAGACAAAGAGAGAAGGACGGATTAAAATCAACACACAACCCATGTGAGGTTTGAGTGTGTCTGGCAAACACAATGCAGCTGACTAAAAATCAAGGTCTTGTGAAAAGGGATTCACCCAGTGAGCAAGTGGTAAATAAAAAGGTGGATGAACTCAACATCACAAACAAAGCCAGTCACACTATCGGACAAACAAACAAAACCCCAAATGGACCTTATCCTGTTTGGATACAAGTTAAGTTACATCAAATCTGTAAACATTATGAGTGTTGTCTTTCAATAGTTTGGGTCAACCTAGAAAAGTTGTAATGAGTTCGGCCCCGAATATATCCATATAACCATTTGTATGGACTAAGCCTAGACATACTACATCAGAAATCAATTTTCAATCTTGACTGACTCATGATATTCAATATCTCATGCAAGAGAGAGCAGAAAGAGCACATACAGTAGTATTTATCACACACACACAAATCATCAGCAATACTATTGGCAGAAAAGCCATGAGATGCTGATGGAGTGGTTGTCTTGGAAACAGAGACTGGCACAGGTTATTATGAAGGGAGAAATGAAGGGTGAAGGGGGGTGATAATGCCACAATGCAAAGATCTGCAGCAAGACATGGTTGTGTGTGTGTGTGTGTGTGTATATGTGTGTGCGCGTGCGTGCGTGCGTGTGTTGCTATTAGGGGTGGAAATAGAGGTTTACCAGCAGATAAAGGTCCATTCTCTCACTACCTGCACTATCAATAATCCACATGAGACAAATTACGTCAAACATCTACAGCTACAACAACACATATACAGATCTACACCTGAGGTTATTCTATAAAGCATGTACTGTAGGGTGCCACATAACATACAATTGGTTGAAAAGAGGGAGAAAATGGATAAATAAGGTAGGATTGTAGCAAGCACAGCAACAAGCACTGACAGACTGACAGCTGGCCCCATCCCCCTTTGTTTCCCCTTTCTCCCCATCTTTCTTCCAGCTGCCTGGGCTCCGTGGCCCTGTGGCGAATGTTGTTGACCTCCTTCTTCGCTCCCTCCCTTTTACAGAGAGGAGAGAACAAGTATCCAGGCAACCCAGCATAGCTTACTGGGAGAGGAGAGGGGGGGGGGGAGAGGTTTTGGTTTTCAAAGTATTTTTATTGGACTATTTTTAGAAAAGAATCACAATCACAATAATCAAGAAAAAAGAATCTTCAATAAAATAGGGTAAATCGGGCACAAGGAGAGGAGAGCAGAGGAGAGCAGAGGAGAGGAGTAAAAACCGCATTGTGATGGAATTGAGAATACAAATAAGACCCAGAGTAAGAGGCGGTAAATCCAGAAAGAAAGACTGCTACTCACTAGCAAGTAAGATATTCTGTTGAAGACAGCAGGGAATAACGAGAGATAAGCATCAAATGAAGTCCTCCAACGAAATGCACGTTTGGTGAACAGGGGAAAGTAAAATGGTCATAGCAGTGGCATTATCAGTGCTTCAAGAAGGAATTAGAGAGCGAAAAAAAGTAATGGAGAAATCAGCAAAAGGGTTTTCACTTAAATCAACAATGCCCTTTTCATGGATTATTCTAGATTTATTAAATGAATTAATGACAAGTGATGCTGCATTTAAATGATATTGCATCCCTAAATATAAACACACAGTCTCAACTTCTACACTTTGAAGAAAAGAAAACCATTCCGTTTGCAAGAAGAAACTACAGAGCTCCTGTATTGGACTTTTTTTTTGGCGCGCACAAGGAACTTTCTGGTGAGCACGAGAAATCTTTTTTTCCCTCCCCATGTCTCTTTAGAGGCTTCCGTAAGAAACCCCTTTACAAGATGAAAAGGAAAGAAAAGCACATTTAAGATCTGCAATGACTTTATTTTTGTAACAATTCATTGGGTTGTTTGGCTATTGCAGTTTCCTCAAATCAATCCATGATCTACAACATAAAGATCTGAATTTGGACCTGGAATTTGTGCAGTAACTTCCTGCAGAGAATGGCCTCTTTCCCAATGTAGGAGTTTAAGGTCTCTTTTATATTATTATTATTATTATTATTATTATTGTTGTGCACTTAAATTTCAGGTGGTGGGCGTGTTCATCGCCGCTTGGGCGGAAGTACAGAACATATTAGTGTGCTTCACCTGTTCACCTGGGTTTTTGGGCTTTGACTGAGAGGGGGGGGGCCCTGGGAGCAAACACCGCCGTACTAACGCACATACACTCACCGGCCACTTTATTAGGTACACCTAATCCAACTGCTCGTTAACACTTAATTTCTAAGCAGCCAATCACATGGCGGCAACTCAGTGCATTTAGGCATGTAGACA
>NC_048428.1:2710841-2718732 GCF_013103735.1 Etheostoma cragini | reverse complement strand
ATGACAATGAGTTCGCTGTACTCAAATGGCCTCCACAGTCAACAGATCTCAATCCAATAGAGCATCTTTGGGATGTGGCGGAACAGGAGATTTGCATCATGGATGTGCAGCCAACAAATCTGCGGCAACTGTGTGATGCCATCATGTCAATATGGACCAAACTCCCTGAGGAATGCTTCCAGCACCTTGTTGAATCTATGCCACGAAGAATTGAGGCAGTTCTGAAGGCAAAAGGGGGTCCAACCCGTTACTAGCATGGGGTACCTAATAAAGTGGCCGGTGAGTGTATATCAACATAAAATAATTATACATGTGGTAACTGCAGCACTGGTTGTATTTTACGTGTGGAGGAAGAAATCTTTGCAATATAATCATGAGCTGTGTGTTTGTGTATCTCTCAGTGTTTAGTCTCTCGCGGCAGCACTTGGTTGGACTGCTTACAGCTGCAACACCCAATGTTAACTTACTGTGCATTTCTGAAGCTGGCAGGAAATATGTAAAATAAATAAATCAACCTTGAAAGAAAATACATGGCAAATTGGAAATTATGTTAATGTTGGTGTATCTTGAGGCATTTGTGCATGTTTTTGCATGAGGGGCAAGCTGCGCTGCAGATAAGGTTCCAGAAAAGAGGGTTTTCCTCCCTCAAGGCACACATAGAGATGACTGAGGAGGAGGAGGAGGAGGAGGAAAAGGAGGGAGACATGAACACATTGTTGTTGTGTGTGTTTACTTTCATCTGTCTTTTTTTATTCAGACAAAAAAATAAAGTTGTTCTTTTTTAATCACAATGGTGAAAGTGAGGATCCCAGGATGCTTAATAAAGTTTGCTGATGATGTGCCGCAGTTTCTGGCTTAGAAACATAATAGTTCAACAGCAAGACAATAATAATATGGGATAATTAAAAGAAAGAAAAAAAACACACACACACACACACACACACACACACACACACACTCACACACACATTCTGCCGGTTGACAATGTGCAAAGTTGTTTTCACATTTTGACCCTGGCAGATCCTTTTTGCATTGCTCTGTATGCCTACACACACAAGCCCACCAGCATGGCCCTTGTGACAGCTGGATGATGACATTTGATAAGGCTATGGTAGCTCATCTCCAAACCAACTGTAATCCATGACATGAACAACCACTGTAAAATGGGATGAACGGGGTTATGCAGCATAGCATTCATGGCAACTGGGTTTGGTATTTATAATGGAGGAAGTGGGAAATACTGCTGAAATACATGTGCATCTTTTTTTGGGGATTATTATTTGGGGTTTTCCCTTTATTAAAGTGACAGCTGACAGACATGAAAGGGGGAGAGAGATGGGCGTCGAAACGCAACAAAGGTCCAGAGGTTGGATTTGAACCCAGGCATTTGCAGGACCTCAGCCAACATGGGGCGAACACTCTTACTGGGTGAGGTCTTCGGGGATCACAGTCCTCTGCAAGCAAAGGTTTAACTTTGCAAGACCATTGTTTTTAGCATTGTTTGACAAAATGACACAAAATCAAGTGCATGTCCAGATTCAGTCTGCAATCACACTGAGCAATCAGTAGAGAGCCACGTTAAAGCCCTGTGGGGAGCAATCTGGGCCATTTCCAAGCAGCATCTCCCACAGCCACATTAAGGGAAAAAAGGAAAGCTTTCCACAGAGGAGCTGAGCTCATTTAGAACACATAATTGTCCTCCTCTTCCCTTACAGCATCATTACAGTACAATCTGATTACAGGGTGGAAAACAAAGGAAGAGGATGAAAAATACCATATATGAGGTGGATGCAGGTCTGTTCGCATCTATTTCAACTTTAGGGCCGCCCCTCCTTTCCATGCTTCACGTGGGTTTGACTTTAAGTAAGTCATGGAAAGTACAACTCTATAAAAACACAGTTTGTGTTAATTCCAAGGTGAAATTGCATGTCACATCGGTTTGGGTTTCACAACGTAAAAAGCATACATTTTCATCCCGTGTCAAAGCCACCGTAGCTGGAGCAGAGAAGTGGTAGGAACCTCACAGGGCCAAACGCAGCTGGGACTGAAGTCAGCCCATTTTCTGTATATGACAGCAGCAGAATGAGACTGTTTCGGCTCAGTTACCGCGCCAACGATCAGGTGCCCAGCCTGCTCCCAATGAGCAGATTTCATTGGCCTCCATTACTAGGTCAGGCTGCATGTGACGGTGGCCGTGTGTGTTTGACTAGGCAATAAGCCCAGTGTCACTGTCACTTTCATCAGCAAAAAGTCTCTCACTCTGTCTCTTGTGTTTGTCGTTGTCTCACTTTCTCTCAAGGGCAGCCTTGGCACAACTAGTGAGCTCTCCAGGAGAGAGGCAGAAGAAGCAGGCTGCACAAATAGTAGACCAGTTCTGGGGGCTAAACAAACTTGAAATGTATATGTAAAAGTTTTGGACATTTTTATCTCTTCAAATATGTTTCTCAAAGTTGAGTGTATTGCTGGATTAAAATGCATTAATACAAAAATCAAAACTAAGTGATTTAACTGCTTTTTTATAAAAATGTTAAAAACTGTGTGCAAAGTGAAGTAATACCTGCTAGGAGTAGTTCATTTGACTATACTTTCCTATGTCAACAGTATGCCAAAGGTGTGTTTACAAGTTATAAAATTGTATTGCAACATTATGATGAATAGAGATTTTAGAGGCATCCATTTCTTTTGCCAATGATGACATGAAGGTTAGCTCATGTAGAACACAATGTTTTTATCTTCAGTTCTTCTTGGATGCATTCATGTGTGGACACACAGCAGTCCCAAACTAACCCTGTGGTACAACAAAGCCAATACAGCCCACATCACAAAGTTGAATAGTAGTGGGACACCAGGACAAAAAAGCAATGTAGTTATTGCATGACAAATGTAGTGTACGGAAAATCATGAAAAATAGTAAACAGAATCAGCATAAAACTACTAATAGTGAATGAGCTGATTTTCAATGTTAGTGAGAGGAAAACTAGGCTGATTTAAACATTTAATCTTAAGTTATTACATTACTCTTACATTATTTCTAAAGCAAATTTGAGCCTTGGATCCTAAAACCTGTGAACCAAATTCAGAAGCTTTGAAATCAGATACCAGACTGTTATACTAATAAGCTGACTGGATCATTTCTTTTGGTATGTATGTTGCATTGGCCCAGTAGTGGTACTGAAGGTGGCTTGTGTGCCATTGACACGTCTTCTAATGCATGCTACTAAAACCTCTGTGATCCTGGTAAAACTCAAACCAAACAACTAAACTCTACTTTTCCATTAAATATAAACCTATAAGTCTCTTTATGCAACAGCTTATAAAATTATTTCTGAGGGTGTCGAGCTTTGGCTCTATCTGCGCTGTGTGAGAGTAAAATAAGATGCCGGACAGTGCAGCGTGCAGGCTCACAATGAGGGCTCACAGCTTGCAAGTTTAAGATATGGCAGATGGCAGTGTGTGTGCATGTCCTTTTGTGATTTTCAGAGGGAAAGAAAGAAAGGGGGGCTTGTGTTGCGGGTGCATGCATGCGCACCCATAAGGATGTGGGAATTAAATGCATGTGCATGCATGCATGTTAGAAGTGCAGTGTACTGTGCACATCAGGGATTTGATTTGAATGAGTGAAGAGGTACTATGCACTCCCCAGGGACATACACACCCTTCAGTCACTGGAGTAAATGTATTACACACACACACACACACACACACACACACACACACACACACACCCACACACTTATTTACACATGGCATTTATAACTCAGTCTAAACACTCTAAATGAAGTTGCTTATCCAGCCAGTAAAGTGAGAATGACTTCTGTGGATCTCCAGATTGTCTTATGATAAACTTATCTTACCAGCCTAAAGAGCTACGCATCATTACAAAACACCAAAATAGATCTTATTCCACTCACCTTCCAGAGAACCCAGGCCATAGCATTTAACTGTTCTCAAACAGGCTCACTGCCATTTGGAGTTCTCAATGTGCAAAAGTGTCAAGTGCAGCCTTCACGTTTAGTTTAGGGTGTCACCAAAGTGCCATCAGCAGTAAGAATGCATCCGGGCAGACTGTCAGTGTAATAACCTATTTCAATGCTTCCCTGCTCTCTAAATATGACAAGCAATGCTGAGAAGCTCAACCTTTTCATTGTGCAAAATGTGCCACTTAAATAAACGAGCTGCAGTAATATTTCAAGCGCTTTTCTTATTCCATTTCATCCCCTCTGATCATCAGTCCTTGTAAAGCTCCATTAGAGCTGTTTCATATTGGAGAATAACAATATCTCAGTCACTGCACGGCTTACAGCTCTACCGTAGAGCTAATCAATCTACGGCTCATCTCTTTATAGGTAGACTGAACGGCGGGCATTATTCTCCAGTCAATTACTTCCAGTGAGAGAGGAAGAGGGAACAATGACAATGGACGCTGATGAATGCCACTCAGCGCTCAATTTAGCCAACCGGGGAGCCATCGCTAAACTGGCAGTAAGACAATTGGGTCGTCTAATAGATATTCATATGAGCTCCCATCCAGCAACCAGCTATTTGTTATAGCTAAAGGTTACTGCTGGAATGGACTGTTTACCTGTGATGTGGTAGTTTGCATAAGGACATAGTGGAAGGCCACAGTGTGTATGATGGGGGTTTGTGTGTGTGTGTGTGTTTGTGCATGCAAGTGTGTATGCAAGTCATATGTATTCCTAATCATTTCAAAAAAGATTATGTATTCATCTGCTGCCTTTAACCAATATCAAGGCTACAGTAGTAATCAAATGACTATGAATAGCAATAGCTTGAATCTGAACTGCCTCATTTAAACGCTCAGTACACACAAGAATGGTAATAGTTAAACAGCTGGTGAAGGTATTTAACACATAATTATGCTGCGTGCACGTGTGCAACAGGGAATAAGCAGCCCAAAAAAGGAAGTTGGCACGACGATTGTAAGGGTTTAGGGAATGCCAGGCCGCAAACATGCTCTACTGTCCTGCAGGATGATGAGAAAAACACTACGAAAAGAGAAAGGGGGAAAAGTAAAAGAAAATGCAAGAATGAATGAATGAGTAAGATGAGGAGAAACAGATGGAGAAAGACTTCAGTTACAGTTGCAGTTATGAGGAACCTCGAGATCTCTCAAATTCACGTGTGAAATATGATCCGCCGTGCTGCGGCGTCTTGTGTTGACTGTTTACATATCTAATATGTCTAATAAATCAAATTACATATCTGTGCTCATCATCATATGTACATACGTTTGTACTGGTGTTATTGTTGAATACATTGTGAATGCATATTTCTAAAAATGTATGATGTTTTTGTTAAATTATTGTTACACAATGCTTTTTCTGACCTTGTTAAATACCCCAACATAAACCCATATTACAAAAAAAACTAAGCAATTTCAAAAAATAATAACTAAACTTAACTAGCAAACCTGCTTTAAAAACGAATTGAAACTAAACTGAATTTGGAAACAAAAAGTCAAAACGAAATAAAAAATATAACTAACGAAAAATGCAAAACTATAATAACCTTGGGCTTAGAGCAGGAAGACCTTGTGGCGTGATGGTAGTGTGTCTCACCCCAGATCAGAGAGTTGCCTCTCCAAATCGTGTGAGGGTCAAAGCTGTTTGCGCTGCAAGAGGAAGCAGACTTGGTCTACAAAGTGGCTACATTCGCACTAAAACACAGGAGCTTCTACAAACTGAAAAATGCAAGGTAAAGAAAGCTTTACAGTAAAAACCTACTGGGCAAAAAAACAAAATGTTACCACTTAATGAAATATGAGCGCTTCACCTTCCAGAGTTTAAATCCATTCGTCCAATTAGAGTCAGACACTCTTGAGAAAAATAACACAACACCAATATGCCACATTGAAGTAATTTCCTACAAAAGAACAGATGTCTGCATTTTCCAACCTTCTCCCATTTTTGTCTGAGACACAAGGTTCTTTTGTGTTTCTTAACGCGCTAATCATTTTTACAGTCGTACCAACCTGGCACTGAGGTGTCCACTGTCCTGTAAACCTAATAGCAGATGGCTACAACTGTCCAGAGCAGCCTAATTCTATCATACAAATCCCTGCTTTAGGCACATATTCTAGATGGGTTATTCAGTTACAACGCCTCACCTCTAACATCATTTTAGTACGCACGTGGATTCTGCTGAACATTTCTAAGGAGGCTTTGAAAGGCAAGTTTCACGGCCATAAGCAGGGTTCAGTTACTATAATTACGAGATGTACGTGCCTTCAGACCTGCCTTTTTGCTCTTTTTTCTCCAACTAAAGTGTGCAGCTACTTTATATTATTACTTTATATTATAAAGTAGCTGCAGTAGCTTGTGTTTCTTTTCCCGTGAAACACATCTTTCTGGGGCTGCTAAATACACACAGAACCAGGATTCATGGCAACTTAGAGTTGTCTTCTTAGTGCTTCCTCCTTTGTCCCGTTAGTCTAACATTTCCTCTCCCCCACTGCAGCACCCATCACTCAGAAAAGCCCTTCCCCGGCCAACCCTGGGGGGCTCACATTGAGCATGTTAATCATTTAACTCCTCGACCCACTAAAGCACGTCCTGTGGTCCACTACAGGGACATTTGGTTAAAATATGTAATGTAAGAAAATAAGAGTTATCTGAACAGTCTGTTTTGTCTTTGGCTTTATACACAGGACATTGAGAGAGAGAGAGAGAGAGAGAGAGAGAGAGAGAGAGAGAGAGAGAGAGAGAGAGAGAGAGAGAGAGAGAGAGAGCGAGAGAGTGTGTGTGTGTGTGTGTGTGTGTGTGTGCGCACGCGCCAGTGTGTATGCAGGCGTGCGTATTGTGTTGTGTTCACAAGCCAGACAGAACACACAAATGAGGTAAGTGTGCTCTGCAGACGTACTATGACTAAATTAAAACAGGAGCTGAATGACTAAAAAAAAATCAGAGCACTGTAACTAAACTTACTTCAATAATTAAACTTCTGCAGCACTGGCCTTTGATTGACCAGTGCATGAATCCCTAACACTGCTTTCAGCAACAAAATAGGCACTAATGTTGGTCAGTACGTAAAAGCAGAGTGAGGCCATTATGAAACCAATACCTACACAAGTCCACTGTGGTACTGCACAGCCATGCCCAAATGTGTTATTCCAACATGATACACTCTTGAAATGAATTCAATAAATCACATAAAACTAATGAGAGAGCAAGAAAAGCATATTTTATGACACGTCCAAATAGTTCTTAGGCTGTGGAATAACAGGCGAGAGGGGAGGAGAGCCATTCCCAGAACTGAAAACTCTCTGGATCGGGAATATGGGGCGTTGATATTTTCTTAAGTAGGCCTCAGGGATGGCTTTTGAATCCATGCTTGATGTAGGATTGTATTTGGCTTGGAATAAAAGACCTCCCCAGGGTGCTTCTCCTCCTATAGGCTAGTTAACCCTGCCTAACACGCACACACACTTAAACACGCACACACACAAAACATTAAGTAGGTTATGATTCATTATCTTTGTCATCGTCTGCCCATAAAGCAAAGTAAATTGCAGTGAATGGGGGGGGGGGGTGTTCCTCCACTCCTTTTAGGCTGCGCACTAAATCATTCATGGCAATTAAAGTCTACATGCATGTGTTTAAAATGTTACAGTAACAATCAAATGTGAACACACACACGGATTTAGACACACACGGTCTGTTCCCATAATGCCATTCAAACTATAACCTGGCATTTACTCTGTACTTCCTAAATGGACCTGTAAATAACTGGGAGCACAATGAGGGGACAGCGGCCGGCCGGTTAATGAATTCAATTAGTCAACGTCGGGCAGATAAAGAAAGGAATCATTGTCACATACAGAGATAGGACAGAGAGAGAGAGAGAGAGTGTTTGTGTGTCTGTGTGTGTGTGT
>NC_048428.1:2630807-2710831 GCF_013103735.1 Etheostoma cragini | reverse complement strand
GAGAGAGAGAGAGAGAGAGAGAGAGAGAGAGAGAGAGCTATAATCAATGGCTCTATCAGTCAGCCAGGCCAGGCCTCGCACTCTGGGCTCCATTCATCACCGAGGACAAACAGACGGTGTGAGTGTGTGCTCCTTTTTGTAGGTGTGTATTTGTCTTTGGTAATGTGTGTCTGTGTCTGGCCGTGTGTGTGTGTGTTTGCATACCAGCAGCTCATTATATCTCTTTGTACCAACACACTGCACATCTCAAAGCCGGTATCATTGCCTCTTATCTCAACAACAATGCTTTGAAACTGTCAAAGGCCGCGTAGATGCTTTCTCAATTAAGAGTAACCTTTATGCTGAAGGTATTCACATCCCAGAAAAGCTTCTTGTCTACTTTTACACTACGTACAACAATAGAAATTGGAGGTGCGGTGCTTGTAGCTGTCAGATGCCGAGTTCAAACAGCGTGGTTATTTATTTCACAGTGGGCCCCAATAGGGAATCGACCTTTTCACTGAAACGTCTAAGTAAACAAAAAAAAAAAGCAAAGAAAACTAAATGCCAAGCAAAGCTCACAGTATTCACACAGCGGCTGCCTGACGAGACGGTGCCAAAGGAAGGCAAATAATAGAGCTCCTCAGCAGCTTGCTACAGCTGAAGGTGCCTCTTCACCAGGGGACGCTAAAAGCTAAATGTGTTTGGGGAAATGGTGCACAAATGCAAAGTAGATTCTTTTCAGTAAGGATGTTTTTTATCTGCTGTTGTTGCTTTCAATAACTTTAACACACGTGTTGGGAGAGAGCTTTACAAGCTGAGCTCAGATATTAATGCAGTGAGAGTCGGTCGTTGCAGACTCAGAGCTAACAAGGCTTTAGTTATGAGAGAGATTCATTTTGGGTGGAAAGAGAAGCTGGGATGAGTGTCTGTACTAGAACCTGACCTTTATCGGCCGATGTTAGGCCTTTCCCGATCTATCGGTATCCCATTTGTAATGGTAAATAAAACAAATAAAAAATAAAAATGAATGATGAATGTTCATTCATGAGAATCCTTTATAATGACAAATAAATGATTCTGATGAGTGACTATTAAAAAAGTAAAATAAAAGCAGACGGTCAACCATGTTATGAGTGTTGGGAACACTCTGATTATTTTTTTTGTTATTGTCTTTTTGTTCAAAGGACTTTAAGTTTCATATCTTAAGTTTGTATTTTTTTACATTTTAATTATCACAACTTTAATATATTTTGATGTTCCTCTGTTTGGTTGTGACATTATATTATTATTATAATGTCCTACTGTCTTCCTATTTGGTCTCTTCCCACAAAGGAAATTACTGAACCAATAGCACGACTACACCATGTGGCTCTCAAGATCCACTGTAACCTTCCAAAGTGGTCTCACCATTGCATTGCACTTGCACGTTCTAAGGCTTTGACTTACCAAAACTTTATAAACAGCCTTGCAATTGCATTTCATTTTCAGATTCAAAATGCCACCTTACCAGCACTTGCTGCCCTTCTTCCGACACACAAGACCAGGATGTCTCACTACGTCAGAAATCTTTTTTCTATACATACAACAAGATAAGGAATGACATCCCACATCACATCAGAACACTATTATCCATCACATATTTCAAAAAGGCACAAACAGCTCCTTCTTAACAGTTACACTGGCACACATTAATTGCTCATGTGTTGGCCAAGCCTGTCTGTCTAGGTCTAGCCCAGCTGATGTCTTGTATAAATGTCTTTGTCCTTATGTAACTGTATTGTTGTTTTAGTTCTCCAAGTCTGTCTAGTCCACATCGATGTCCTGTACAAATGTCTGTCCCGACGTGCTGTGACCACGTTGAATGTTTTATGTTTCTGCAGAACAGGAACCTGCTGAAAACCAGTTTTAAACTGAGTCAGGCCCGTTTATACTTTCCTGTTTAATAAATGTGAATGAATTAATTAATTATCACATACAATAATTATTATCATATCATTTTAGTGAGAACTCATAAATAACTGCAAATATGTTTATGTTTTGTGACACGTTTCTGGATTTTCTTTTTTTTTCTAAATATATATCAGCCGATATATCGGAATATCGGATTTTTAAATAACCAAATATTTGTATCAGCATCGGCCCTTAAAACTCCTTTATCGGTCGTTCACTATGTTCAACGCATGTGTGAACAACACTTGACCACATGACATTTGTTAGGGTTTATTTCAATTTAAACGTATTCCATGTCCCAATGCTGCAATATAAAGGATAGGCAGAGTAAGATAAATTATGTATTGAGGATTATAAGGAGTTGGAATAAATTTAGAGTGGCCTTAATTCAACTTCCCGGATTATTTTATTACATAATGTTCTTGCACCTGTACATTGTTACATAGAGCAGGTGTCAGAAGTTGTTAAGGTTGCAACTAACAGTTATTGTTAATTGAGCTGCATATATTTATTTAAATCATAATTTCATCTATACTGACTAATGAAAGACAAAAATTAAAAACTGTCCATCACAAGCCCAAATTGACATTTAAATGACTTGTTTGTCCAACCTACTGCACTGTATAGTCCAAAAATCAAAGATATTCAATGTATTATAATTTCGGACTAAAACGTTCTAATCAGTGAATCTTTGGCAATATTGCCTTTCAAAAACAATGACGCAAAAGATTATGTCAAAACAGTTGCAGATTCGTTTTCATTTGACTGATTATTTAACTAATTATTTTAGCTCAAAATTAGTTAGCTGTCAATTTATTAACTGTAAACTTAATAAAATGTTTGAGGTAAAACATGAATGTTACTTGGTTGTAAAATATCTCTCTCTATTTTTATTCTGTAAGACAGAGGTCTTTGTAATAATACACACACAATAGTAATGAATGATTCATAGATGAGTGGAGAATTCTACGGTGCAAACCTCTGACTAAAAATTTAGAATAGAAGTGAGGAAGGTCTTCCACAATGGCTGTTAGTCTTCCGTGGCGTCGGAGCACTAAGAGGGGGATGGGGGTTCCTGTCGATTGTGACTTGAGACTTCAAGGTTCCCTGAGAGGATGTTTTTGCTTTCATCTGCTGTCCATCCGCTCCTCGGACAGATGCTGCAGTTTGCACTGAGCCAGGAAATATAGACAGATGCATCAATTGATGGGTCAGCTTGCAAAAGAAAAATGAATCAATTATCTGTGAGTGGACACAAACAGCAGACAGGAAGTGAGCACTGGTTCCGGCCTGAGGGCCCCACTGATGCTACACTATGTTTATCTCTATGATAGGCTTCATCTTTCACCCCCACCTTACAAACACACACAGGCTCGCCCAGACCCTGGCCCACTCCCTGATTGCATCTTGCTTGTCATCGTCAGCGGCTGGCTTGGCTCCTTGGGGGCCCCTGCTGCTCTGATGGAGCAAAGCATTCTGGCCTCCCTCCATATACCCAGTCCCCCACGCCCCACTATTCTCCCCATCTCAGGACAAATTTAATTTAGAGGTGCCGAGGACTGATAAAACCAGGAGACAGCATAAGGGGTAGAGGGGGAGGGAGGTAATTTGATATCTCCTCCTGCCCTCTTTCACCTCCTGTGCACACACACACGCGCACACACACACACATTTACTTCTCTCCGTGCTGCACCCCCACCCCCTCCATGCCCTGCATCCCCAGACAAAGACATCCTTTTTTTTTCCTCTCTGCCATTTTTTCTGTTATCAGACAGATGACAGGAGGAGAACGGATGAGCAACAACATGCTTCTGATGTCAGATACATTACCTGTGGATCTGTATGTCCATGCTGAATGATAACATGACCAAAACACTGGCTATATAGTCATCCTCTCTGATTTTTGAATATTCCACTTTCCTCATTCAAGTGAATGGGAAAGTGCCAAATCCTTTGACTGGTACTGTATGTCATTGCTAAATATTTGAAGTCGTTTTCAAGCAACAAAACACTCCGCATTTGCAGATTCTAGCTTCTGAAAAATGATGATTTGATGCTTTTCTCTGTTTTATGCCATTGTCCATTGATTACGTGGACTGTTGGTCAAACAATACACACAGTTGAAGTGCTTGTATTAGACATGTCTTCTCAATTTGACAACTTATTGGCTGAATAATTAATTTAAAAAAAAATATTTAGCAGATGAATGTAATTAAATTAAATTAAGGAATTAATTAAATTTAATAGCCCCAATATTCAAACATTCTGAGTGAACACAAGAAGGAGCCACAGGTAACCCCTAAAAGCAATCTCTTTCAGCAGCATCAACAAATGGCTGCTTGTTCAGCCTTAAAATATAAGTGAAGTGGTAACTGAGCGTAAAACTGTGGCCCGGCGCTCTGACCGGGGCCTCTATGATGCGTATGTGCCTAACAGATGTTGACTACAGTCTATATGAAAGAGCTTTATTAAATTAATCCGAGACTAGAGTGAGCAGTCTGGAGCTGGAGGTTTTTACAGGTCACCGCTCCCCTCCAGCCCCGCAGCCATAAGGCCTCTGAGCCACATGCAGCTGGGAGACAAAAGCCAAACCTCAACCTGAGAATGACTCTGTGTGTGTGTGTGTGTGTGTGTGTGTTGTGTGTGTGAGAAAGAGAGAGAAAGAGAGAGAGGGCTGACCAACTAGTCGACAGATGGATTTTCATGAAAACAGGGAATACTAACCAGACATAAAGAGATCTACAAACTTTCTGCACACACACACACAAAAATCACACATGCATGTTTTAATTGTGTGTGTAGAAAGGCTTGATGTCACTGAGAGCCTGGCCATACTGCCTGCTTGGGATCTCTTGCAACAAAGCTAAAGACTCTAAAGACACACTTCATCACACATGCACACACACACACACACACACACACACACAATACACCAAATCCCCAGTCACTCTGTGAAACCATAGTGAAAAGTGCCCTTTTCCCTCAAACATCAGTCAGATCATGTTACCATGCCAGCCCTACGCACCTAGCTGGTGAACGGGCACCAACCCCCTCAGCCCCATACTCCCACTGGCCAACTCATTTATTATTGAAGCTGACATAATTGCACAGGGGCATCATCCACCAATATCAAGACTCCCAATATTCAAGGCCTTTAAATAATTCAGGAAAGAGATGCCACCCCCACGCTCGGAAGTGGGGGATTTCTCAAGTGATGAGATCATGGTCCCTCAGACGCAGCAGGGCGGGGGGGGCGTGTCTTTGTGTTGTTATGTGTTTACGTATATGTGTTCATGTCAAATGTCAACTGGAGTTGGGAAAATGAAAGAAGTCAATCCAGTTCATTATGTGATGTGTTGCCAGGGGAAGTGGCGGAGCTGTGACCTCTTGCCCCCAGTCACCAGCACTGTCTAAAACCACCTTCAATAATCAAGTGTGTGTGTGTGTGTGTGTGTGTGTGTGTGTGTGTGTGTGTGTGTGTGTGTGTGTGTGCGTGTGTGTGTTAGAAATAAGGGGGTGGGGGATCTCATTTGTATTCAAGTAACTTCAGGCGTCAGCATATAGTGTGATTACAGGTTAGGCAAATTGCTAAGCATGATTGATTGTGTCTCATTGTTGAGATAATGTGTGATCTGTGACCGATTGATTATGTCTCGCTGCACTGAATAGCTCATTTGAATATTAATGGCCAACTACTTGTGTTGCTATAAAATGTCATGAAATTGTTCCTAATGTTGACATGAAAATGATCCGGTCATCATCAGCTATGCGTAAAGACGGTGTAGCTCTGAGTGTGAGATGAAATAATTTATATATTTAAAGTAGTAGTTTGCCACCCCTAAACAGCCATTTACATTTGGATGAAAAAATGTTCTGTCCATGTACACAACTATATAAATTATTGTCCATGTTTCGTACAACAGTTGAAGGGGCCAGTATGTTATTATCTTCGTGCAAAAACAACACGACAAATCATATTTACGCTGTGGACAGTTACAAATAATTGTAAGCTTTTCATGTGCCTTATTTGTGAAAGCAATAATACACACAGACACCACAACAATGTATTTTTGTCCATAGCGGTCTAAACACACGTCAGACATTTGACGGCTCGAGTCTGCACTGTTTCAGCATTGATGGAGATATCAGGGCTCATTTTCCACCCTTCAGAGGAAGCAGTTCGCTGCCATTCATTCCTGTGCTCTATGAAAAACAACTTCCACAGTGCAAGGCTATCCATCACAACAACTACGGAGCCTGCATTTGCTCTGTTTTGCCGTTATCTCAGTGTGCTGAGCTGAGTATTTTCATATCATTGTGCAAATTACATTAGAGTCTGTTTACTGTCGATCACTTGACTTGACAGGAAGAGACGTATTGTTGCTTCAAATACTTACTAATCATATTCATTCATTAATTTCTAAGGTAAACTTTATTAACAAGGGCACCAGACATTTTCTTAACATGTGACACTGCCTAAAACACCACATGCATCACAAAATTGCTTTGGGATATCAGGTGCAGACAGAAATAAATAGGATGTAACTTTAAATGACACCTGTGTTGTCTGGAGGGCTGCAGTCTACCCCAGCATACCTCGGGTAAAAGGCAGGGAAACATATGTATGTACTGTAGTAGAAAACAGAAGCAGTGATTGTCTCAAGGACAAAAGGCCACAGGTTTGAGCCCAACAAAGTTTCATTAGGCAAATTGTCCCTATAGACGTGGCAGTGTAACAAGTGAGGATGCATCACCCACACCTTATTAAAACCCTTCCCTTTCTCACTTGTGTTTTAAGTGACAATAACACTACAACAATACCACTACAACTATCAAACACAGACTGATGTGTAAAGTCACTTGCATGACCAAAACAGCCAAACTTTACTAGGCTCCTACAGGGCCCATCAGGGGAAATCAGTCTCCCTTAGCTAATAAACGGTAATGACCTGCTTCCCGACACGTCTCGGAGCCTCCCTTCGTGTCGGCGTCGTGATGAGGACCAAACAGCGGAGCCAGCAGAAAGAAGCTGCGCCTGGGGTGGCCCGGTAATTACTGTTAATTGGTTTAACATGGGGATGGACGGAGAGAAGGCTGGGAAAGAGAGTGGTGGAAGGAAGGATGGAGTTCTCCCTCCAGCCCTGTCTAGAGCTCGTTTGATGTGATAGGGTGTTATCGCAGCTCTCTATCAGTAGCATGAGCTAATGTAGAAGAGTGGGGAGGAGAGGTTAGATATGAAGGGCGACTAGTACACGAGCAGTCTGGTTAACCAGCATTGGCTCACACATGCATAAGAAAACATAAGACAACAAACGCTGGCATTGGTGTACAAGTGAAATTAAGACATACAGAACATGTAAACAAAAAAAAGTAAATGTCTGAAAAGGACAATTGTGCATTCATTGAACTCATACAAACATTCACATATGCACAGTAAAACACACACACTCAGGTTACACATAGCCTAAGTGGAGCTGTTCAGCCAGATAAGACAGTCATTCTAAGAGCCATTTATGGCCATTTAATGCATAGTGAGCACGCTATCAGTGGCTATGCGGGCAGAGTGATGAGGTGTGGAGTATTCTCCATTCAGCTCCATGCTAATACCCTGACCATAACCTCATAATCTGTAATCTTCCTGAGAGACATGGGAAGAGACAAAGAACAACAGATTTTAGGGGGGATAAAAGAGACCCTTTGTACCAAAGGCTCCAGTGTGGGTGTGTAGCTAAAAAGAGAAGGGTGAATGAATAAATGAGGTACGACTGTGACCCACCAATTACACACAAAACGTCCTTCTTACTTGTCATGTATAAATCACACAATTGATATTTAAACTGAGATGATCTGCATTGGAAAAACAATAATATGACAGCATTTTAAGTTGTTTTTCACTCTGAATGGTAGCTGTACTTGTGTGTGCCACTATTCACAATGTGTCTTTCACCTTATATATGAAAACCTCTCATTTTTGGTCATGTGTATGCAGTGAGAGCTTGTATTTGATTTTACAAATACATCACAAAGAAAGTAAAACTCCCAGAGCAAGCACAGCAAGAGGATTGTGATGACAGATAATGAGAAACAACTGGACCTAAAGTCATTTCAACCCACGTGTTGTACTGTAACATCCCCACAGGTAAACAGCCTACTATAGCTTGACACCAACAGGTGTGATATACTGTGGCGGACAGACCCCTTCCCTCTTCATCCTCACCTTTCTCTCTTTCTCTCACACTGCACATTTCAGTGAGGCCAGAGTGCGTGAGAAACCTAAAGATACCCTGTAGAGTTTGCTAGCAAACAAACACAGTTATGTTCCGTTCAGTATATCACCAAGAACAATTATTGTCATGTATCCTTGAGGCTTTTTTTCTGTTTAATGAATTTCCTCCCTTATGAAAACTATGTTGTCTACATGGGCTATTCTTCTCCTATGGTCGCCTATGGTTGCCCCTGTCGATCAGTAAAATAGTATGCAATCTACAAAGCCCTACTAAAGACATGGCCAATGAATGCAAGTTTCATTTACCACAATGGGTCATTTGACATGCAGACCTGGGCAGCAACCGAAGAGAGGTTTCCAGCTGAGGTAATATATCTAACACATGCACTACACATTTGCATTACAACCTTCTGCAATCTACAGGAATGTGAATTGCATCACCTGTGTGCACACATGTGGGACTCTCTAAGAACTTTTTTCACCGGTGGGCGGTGCCTTACATCCTGAGTGTTCGCTAGCTAGATCTCATGCCAAATTGTAACTTCAAACAAGAAAACAGAACAGGCTAGTATTAAGCAAATTGCTACCAGTTCACCTACTGGTAGCTATATAAGAAAAACATTTATCTAGGGATGGAAACAAAAGAAATGCACGTGTGAGGATTCTCTTAATAGCGGTGTATGGGCTCTTAGGGCCCTGACACACTGAAGGGTGTCATGCAGTAGCCGCAGCCAAGCTGGCGTCCAAATGTGACGTCATACTGTTTATACCCACGCTGGGGGTCGGGACACTAGTTGCAGTCGCTTAAGAGCAAAGGCTCCCGACTTTTCTATTTCTACTGACTAGAATAAGAAGAAAAAAGTAAACAACGGCAGAACTGGCAACAGCATGGCAATTTGATTCGCTGACCTTCGATGACTCGGATAAAGCCTTTTTTTTAGGGTGACCAGACGTCCCCGGTTTCCGGGGACAGTCCCCGATTTTGGCGACCTGTCCCCGGCTGGATCTGTCCCCGGAAATGTCCCCGGTTTTCACTGTGACTGACAGACCCGAAATTTGAATGAAAGAAAGAAAATACTGACCAAACGTAGCCGATGGTCGCACACCCAACACCCGCAGGCTGAAGGCAGCCAGAGCCAGCGCTGCTCAGAGAGGTTTTAGAAGCCGTGTTTTACGATGCTAAAATCTGTGATTATTTACATGGGGTCTGTTGGGTAGCGAACGCAATTTTGCGGACTTTTAAGTTTTAAAAAAGATCTTATCTTTAACAGAAAGGTCCTTAGAAATCCTTTCCATAATGTTGTCAGACACTTAGAATATTAATCTGAGTCTGTTAGCAGCAAAACAAGCACTTTATGAACGTAAATACAAGCTGGACAATTATCATATTAACTCATGCTGCAGCTTGTTTCTCTGCTAGCGATTGTACCGATCTCGTTTAATACTGGATTAATGTCACAGGAAAATATGTCCTCAATAGTTTTTATTGTATCTGATTATCAAGGAGCTGTTGCAGAAACAAGCCTTGAGCAATAAAGCAAAAGCTGTCAGTAGTTCAGTACATTACAACATTATGAAATATTGAGACTTTCTATGTTGAAATATTAAGACCTTCAATCTTGAAATATTAGGACTATTAGGACTTTCTATTTTGAAATATTAAGACTTTTTATCTTGAAGTATTAGTATTTTTTATCTTGAAATATTAGGACTTTCTATCTTGAAACATTCCCCTCTGAGGTGTAGTGGAGTGGAGTATGAAGTAGCAGCAGGGGTGGGTCTAGGATCAGACCTGGGGGGGGCTCAGCCCCTTATGAGAACACCTCTAGGTCTAGTGTCCCCGTTTTAAGTTTTACAAAAGTAAAAACATAACTCATTTTGGAGGTTAATACGCTTCTGAGCTGAAAATGTCCCAGGATTTTGTCTGAGAAATCCGGTCACCTTACTTTTATTCCCCATAAAACAACAAATTTTAACGCAGTAAGTTTACCAGAGAGACTTGTAGTCACTCTGAGAGTCCTGGCGTCCAGTTGCCCAGGATCTCGTTAATGCTTTCTGTTTCTTTGTCGTGCGCTGCTGAAAAAAAGAGTGGTACGCAACCTCTGCTTGCCTTCTAAAAATCTGGGCACGCCTGCAAGATATGCGTCATTTTGAAGTTACGATGGCGCGCGCCAGCTTAACTGTGGCTACTGTACACAAGAACACACCAAACAGACTCGAGTCACCGACCTCGCCAGACTGTCCGACGGCCGATTATCGAGTTAGTGTGTCAGGGCCTTTACACATTAGAGACAGCAGTTATGGTATTTGGGCTTGTGGTAACAGACAATTAACAGATAATTGCCCAAAGCCACTGTGCAATGGGGCTGAGACATTCCCACAACGCTATGTATTCATTCAAAAAGTGCTGTTACAATGCACAACAGAAGATGCTTTACAGAATCTAAGAACTTAGAGGGGGCATACTGCATTCTCACTCTGAGAAGAGAAAACTAATTGATAGGGGACACTGAGCAACCATCTCACACTAGGTCAAAGAGAGTTCTCACTGGTGTCCATCAGTTCACACACCAGAGTCCTATTTCAGAGTAACACGGGTCGTAAGCACAGCAACCACTGACACCATAAAGACAAGTCTCCTCTACTTAGTTTTACAACTACTCTAATACACGCATTCAGCCATAAAATGCACCCTCACACAAAAGGGCCCTCCAATAAGCTTCTTGTGGAGGGCAATAAAACCCAGCCACCTTGGGCAGAAAACAACTGCTTCTCCTCAAGTCGATTTATGTCCCAGCCTCTCTTGTTGGGTGACAGAAGAAAAAGCAGCAATGTTTCTTTTTTTGGGGCAACGCCGTCATCTAGAGAATTGAGTGCCATCGCAATGAGGAGCGGTGAAAATCAGCTGCTGTAAAACATGATGGCAGCCTGATCAGTAAATAGGCCCTGCCTGTCAACCGGACTTTTTAAAGGGGTGGCCATAAACTGGCAGTGAGTGCAGAGAGCTTTCAAGATGCTGTCAAAGGAACAGCAGGAGCAAAGTACATGAACAAGTAAATGTAATGTACACATTACAATACATATCACCCTATATTATTGAACATAACTGGTTTCAATTGGCTTTTGTTCATATTTGAAAGAAAGCTGCAGGTTTTACAGCACCGGATTTCTTAACAGGAATCTTGGCCAAATACACAACACATATCATAGACAGAACTATCTACAGGTCATCTAGAACTGTTAGAGCTCCTGCGCACTGGGGTATGGCGTCATACACGGCAAAGGCAAGAGGTTAACACATTGATAGTTAAGGCCATTACATCACCAACATCATACCAAGCCCCATTGGGTTTAACAGTCCCAGGTAAGTCACAGAACACATCCCTATCACCAACGTAGCTTAAGTGCAATGTCAATTTCATGGTTTAACAACTGTCCCACTCAATATCAGCATTAAATAGATGTCTGTATAGTACAAGTGGAGATCATGGAGCTGTATTTTGTGTGAAGTTGGATTTATATGACTGCCCTTAATCAGGACAGCTTTAAAAGGTCTTACTCCTGGGTAAACAGAGATGATCTCCAAATGTTCCAGGTCTTGATGCCTCAGTCTGACTGATGCTAAGGTACAGCGCAACTTAGTGTCAGTCAGGGATAAGTGACTGCACATAACCCCGATTGAAACTGTGTAGTCCACCTATACTGGATTTACCATGTATTTACCTATACATGTTAAATCCTGCTCTGAAGTTTCTTTAAACTTGCTTGACACTGTCTATGTACAGATGTCTTTCCTCTACAAAGTTCATTATTCCAGAGTGTTTAGCTCCGTCTTAGACGCCTATTAACAGGTTTCTCACAAGTTCTTCTCCCATCTTTCCTCTCTCCCCCTCCGATCTATTGACAATCCCCACCAGCACAATGCAGGTTTTAGCTGGGATGAGAGTCAGTGGTGATGGCAGCTTGAGTTCATCAACAGGGGTATAAGCCTGAAAGTTAACCAGTGCTGGGCCATTAGGCTTTTGATACGTAAGCTCTCAGCGCTGTGTAGTATCGCCAATGAGCGATGCTTCAAAGATGTGCACGGTGGGGGTTGAAAGGCAGAAGGCTTAGGGCTTTAAAGTACTGTAGCTGTGGGGAAGTTTTCTAAAGTATGCCGAGTGGAGATTTTCTCGCAGAGGGAGGGAGAAACAGTCTTACAGTAGAAGGGATGAGTTGAAGGACTAATGTGTAAACCATCTGCGTGACTGATAAAAGTGATTTGTGCTCTCATCCCCGTCTTCTTAAAGTCTATGAACAGGATTCACTCAATATCAGGCCCTTTTGATCAGTCAGGGAGAAACTGAGTGAAACAAAAACTTTCTGAATTTGAAAATGTGACGAAGCATAGCCTTCAATATCCAGTCACACACCAACACATGTGCACTAGTTAGACCATAGAACACATAAACACAATTATTGGCTGAGAAATCAGATCTATGTGCACTCTCACAAACTTTTTAGGTGAGATCTGTGAGTATGTATTGCATCCCCCTGATATTAAATTGTGCAGCGTGGCTACAACAAAAGCAAGCTGAATGACTTCCTGTACGTGCCCATGGAGGCCAGAGGGAATCCATTTGCAGCCATTTCATGCATGATGTAAAGCAACTAGCTGAGGAAGAAAAGAGGGGGGACAGTGGATAATAAATGGGACATCCTCCCTCCCAGTCTGACTCTGAGGAAAGACAAGTTTCTCCACTTTTTTTCACATCAAGGTGACGACAGGAGAAAGAGAGCAAGTCTTGGTTTCTTCTTCATGCCTGTTAGGCTTTTAATGATGAAAGCATTCCTATAAAAACCTCATGACTTTAGTAGCTCTGTGAGCCAATTTAGCTTTTACCATCCCCAGCAATTTTGTTCAAGTTTGCAGCTTTACAGCTAGCTATACTGCGCAAAACTTTGCAAAGTCAGTCACATGCATACCTTTGTGAAGCATGAGCCAGCCTGAAACGAGATGGAGTTTTGAGTTAGTCCTGCTGTGATGTGAAGTCCCTCTACCTGGCTTCTAAAGGAATCTATAAACATCTAGAAAGCATGAAGATCTTCCGATACGGACTGGTGGTGCTGAAAAGCCCACGTCTTTAACGTGCTTCTGAATACAAAGGCATGTTTCAATAGCAGGGAAATGTGATATTCCTGAAATGTGGAGAAACACGCGGACATAGTTTTGATCCCTGCAACCAATGACTAACTTAAATGTCTTTGTGTAAAACCCTGCTTACCTTTCTTTTAGGATTACAGCATCAGCTACATGCTTAAAATAGTGATAGAAAACAATACAAATCTATACAGGATCTAAAGATGTCGTGGGCCAAATGGATACAAGCCATTACATAATCACAAGATTCCCCTTTAACGTGAAAGGATTTTTTAAAGTTAATTCTGGGAGTGACTTGGCAATGTGTAGAACAAGGTTTCCTGCTCGCAGATGAATTTGATCATGTTCCATTGTCGGACTACACGTGCTCCAACAGTGACACCACATTGCCCCCTGCTGCAGCTACATAAAAGTACAATCCGAGGGGAGCAATAAGTCATCACTGCATCACAAGCTCCTACTTCAGCCAGTGGATCATTCTGACACCCTGGAGAGGTGATTATACTTATTCTGATGTATGCCTTCATTGACATGCCCCTGCCACACAGTTGAGTGAGTCAGTGTGGAATGAGGGGATGTGTGGTATAGATCAAGAATTCCCTGGTGACCATTCAGTGTAATGTGCTTTTGTAAAGTGGACTCAATGGGTAGGCCATGGCACAAACAAGTTGTCCGCTTTGACTCACATTTTCTGTTAACAACGCGAGGTGTTTAAGAAAGTGGAATTTCATGTATTCATAGCTAGTTACTTGGTAATGTCTATTCTCTTCCTGTTTGGATTGACTACTTGCTGCAACTGGGAGCAGTTGTACTCCCGGTGAAATAATTATAACACTCAGTTGACGAGAAAAAAAGGATGCTCCTAAAATGAAATATTTGCTTAGTTTTCTTTCTACCATTATCGCTGAACGACTCGGTTTTGTAACTGTTTGTCTAACAAAAAAGCTATTGTAAAACAAAGCTGGGAACATATGGTAATATATTATTATGCTGGACTTTTTACAAGCTAAATAGAACATCGGTCCACTGAAAAATGGCCGATCCGATAATGACAATAGGTTTCAGTCCTCCTACTTAACCCCATCTATTTGTGTTCCGGTGAGCTACCTTCAAATCACATAAAGTCACAAAGACTTTCAGCAAAAATTGGGGAAACATTTTGAATAACCTTTAACACAAAGATCAGCTATTTAGATTTTGCCATTATTCTTCTTTTACCTGCCTGCAGGAAAGACACAAGTTGGTTTTGCTTCACCAAGTGCCTTCCATGTTATATTTACAATACGTTAAATTATGCTTTGTTACTTTACTCTGGGTCATGTTACGTTTAGTTACATTATGTTATATTGCATTGAAGTGAATCATTTTATTTTATACACCAGCAAAGGTGGCACATTCCAATAATTCATCTCAACTTTCTCCTTTACTAAGCCAGCCGTGAAATACAGACAGTGAATGTGTTGTTCCACTTCCACTTCTAAACACAACAACAGCCACCCCCCCGCCGGGACCAGCCTCGTTCAAATGGGTGAGACATCACACGTGTGAAATCACAGAGGCACACTGCCATGTTCTGATATGGTGGGGTCAATCTGCATGGAGCACTACCACAGTATTTATTTGTTGTGTTAAGTTTCCTTATCAAAATAGGACATCAATTTGAGGTGTTAGGGAATTTAGTAATTGTTTTCTGAGTTTATTTTCCATTTTATCTGCAAAGGAAAATGTGACCGTGAGCTGCCCGTAAGGTACATATTCTTTTACCCCTTGTGTAATGACGCAGGTTTCGGACATTTTGGTCAAGTAACAATAAAACTGTAGCTGGACAATACACAGAAAATAATAACTGTTTGGAATCTAAGCTATGAATGCATTTGAATCCATATGTAATTGTAGAAACTGTGTGCTGTTTCACCTCAAGTTAATTCAATTTAATAATTATTTGAATTAAATCAATACAGATAGAAGACTAAGAGACATTACTGACATTACTGTCAGTACTGGATTTTTTCTAACAGTGTTTCTAAGACAACTATCCACTCCAGGAGCGCAGGAGGGATGACAACCACACTTTCTCATAGATATAATTATTTGGTTTAAATTGTTATCTAATTTGTAAAAAAATCCCTGATCCTTTTTCATAAAGCCTCATTAGCTTTGTGTCATCCCTTTCAGTTGAAATCTAGAGGATGTTGGCCCAAAAAAATAAAACAGATTGTAGTTCACTGTACATTAACTTGCAGGTGAGTACACAGTTTTACTTGCAAGACACACACACACTATCTACTGCACACACAAAAACACACACGCACACAAAGAATTGTGTGCACCCACACACTTAGACACACCCAAAATTATAGCGATAAAGAGGCAACATCCACACTGACAAAAACACACCAGGAGAGACCACCTGTCAGTGTGTGTTGAGCGCCACAGGCAGTAAAAAAAAAAAAAAAAGCTTTTGATATTCATCAACTCCATACGCACCAATCCAATACCTCTGACTTTCCTTTTTTCTATCTCTCTCTCTCTCTCTCAGACATGATAATGACACAACATAAAAGTGAAGTGTAGAAATCGAGCAGTGCATGTGAGGTGTTTGATCTACAGAAAACACAGCAGCATATCTGGAGCTGAGCAAACTCCCCCTCCTATGGGGGGAGGGGGAAAAACAAAGGACAAATTGCTAAGAAGTTGGAGAAAGGTTTGAAGCAGAGCACATAAAACGGAGACACAAGCGCCGCTGCCGTTGTACACACTCATGCAAACACACTTGTGAACGGATGTGAGTGGAAACAGACAAGGGCTCTCAGCCAAGTTATGAGAGGGAACCGGGCCAGGGTAACTGTCCTGCCAAACTGCCCCCCAGGCTGCCGAGGACAATCCAGCATCATGACCGCCATCAACATCGCAATTAGAAAGCAGGACTCAGCTTGTGGACTGGGAAGGACTGATCGGGATGGAAGAGGGAAGAAAAAAGACTAAGCAGACAGTGAAAGTGGAATGAGTGGAGATGAACATAGCAGCAGCAGCATAAAACTGACCATTTTGACAAGCAATTTGTTTTTACATGCAATTAAACAACTCGCCACTAGCATCAGATTAAGGTAACGCCACCTGTCTCAGCACAGAGACTTTCAAGAACCTCTTGCAGATGTGTCATCCCTAGCAACAATAAAATGGCAACTGATGAAAAAAGCAAGAAAACAATCCTCAAAATGCTGATTTGCATTGGAGACAAGTGTCATAATAGTAAGGGAAGATGTGTTTAATGTGTTTAAGGAAACAAGTGTGCTATTTCTGCAAATGTGTGTAGGTCACTGGTACACAAAGAAGATAAGAATGACGGATTGTCAGGATAGGTAAGCCCAAATCTAGATTGGTCAGCCACTACCCTCCCTTCTTTGTCTCACCCTTGTTTAACATCGATTTAGCTTTCAGAGCGCTAACTGATATTGTACTTTATTGCTCTTTGTTGGGGGAAGAGTGTCTTTGCTTTACAACCCTCTCCATGTATGAAACAATACTGCCAAGATAAATGCAATTTATTCTGCCTCACAAGTAATGTGGGAAATGTATTCCCTCCCTGCAGCAAAACTCATTTTCACAGCCAAATGACAAAATATTAACGTAAGCTTCAGAATGAAATGTCACAGTGGTTCCTTTGTCAAATTAAAGTAGTGGCTGGTTCTCCTAATGCAGTGTTCCGAGGTGCTGTGGCAAGGGGAAACTCCCGGTGCGGCTAATTTGGTCTCAGGTGCCACACCTGTGCTAATAGGACTGCTAATCGGAGCGTGGCACCATGAGAGCACACACACACACGCACACACACACGTGGACCAAGGCCAAACACACCAGGAAGTTGTATACTTCACCTTGTGGACTGTGTGTGTGTGTGTGTTACACCTTGTTATACAGGATCAGAAACATGCACACATAAACTGCCATGAACAATGCCCGCCCCCATTCTGTGTATCTCATACATACGTCCTAAACCTTCGTTGTGCCAAGCATCTTGATCGTGCACAGACACACACACACATCCATGCCATTCCATTTTGAACAGAACAGAACTGCTAAAAAAAAACTAAAAAAACATGCCTCCCATGTGCACAAGGATCGAGGTGTGCTAAAATACAACAGAAAAAAGGTTTGTTTTTTGTGGTTGTTGGTGATAGGGATGCGTTCCACAGTTGTTGTTCATAGGACCATATTTGAACACAAGTAGGAGGCACATCTGTCGAGTATTTCTTTCCTGTCATGAATTATTAACATCCTGTCATTGCTGGCAGCACCAGTCATCATTATTTCACATATGAATAGAAATAATGACAAAAGTGTGTCTCACATCTGTGAGGTGTTTGTGGAGGTCTTCATAACAAAGCAGGAGACCGAACAATCAGCAAAATATATGTAGTGTTTGTTTGTTTTGTGCAGTTTAGTGGAATACTAGCTAAATATACCAGGTTGTACACAACATATTTTATAACCATCATTGGGTGAATTCTGTTCCTTTACGCCTCAAACCGGAGAAATCAGAGGCCACCGACAGAGTTTTTCAAGAAGGCTCGGTCATGTAGTCAGGAATGATCTGATGCTTTGTTTCATAGTACTTTTTTGTATTAGCTTGAGTCTTCATTTGTGTGTTCCTGTTGAGTTCTGAGTCTTGTGTTGCATTTTATCGAGTGTGTGTTTTGTATTGTCTCTCATGTATTAGTTGTGGACTTTTATATATTTTAAAGGCTCATCTAGGGATGAGAATCAGAAAATAGCTATGGCTATAAAGGCTGTGGTGTGTGGCATTGGTTTATGCTACATACTTGTCCCTATACAAATACACATTTAATGAATAAATATAGTACATAACAGCATTAGTGAAGCTAGTAAGGACTCAAAGTGTTGCTCCATTAGGGATTTTTGGCAACCGGTGCCTGAACCAAGCGTTCAATTCTTTCAACAAAAAACAAGAAAAAAATGCACTCAGGTTGAACTCAAAATGGTCATTTATAAAAAATAAATAAAGGTCTGACTTGGAATTATGTAACAAAAACAAATCGGATAAAGTCAACATTTGGTCAAATCCTTGATGGTTAGAAAAAGAAACCACATCCAATTTTCATCTGTGTGAGTGGCAGAAAATTCCCTTCCCTTTCGCGAGGGTTGAACTTGCTCACTTTTTACTTTGTCAGTGTTTTGGTACCACCTCACCAATTTGCACATAATATACCTGTCACTTTCCACAGAGTTAAAGGCTGTAGTTGGGCAAAAGAGATTTCTTTACATTATATGCCTTCTGGTAAATAAAGTAAATGAGTGTTTGTGCCTACCTGTGGGTGCCTGCATGCCTGCATGTGTGTCTGTGTTGCTGTGATCAATAGAGTCAGTTGGTTCAGTTTATTCACTCCCTAATAATCCTTATGGGATTGGAGAGAAACTCAAAGTCCGTCTCTGGCTTTCTCTCTTTTCTCATGGACTGTAGGGGGTGGACAGGCAGGAAACATCACTGCAGATCCATCTCACCCCGGAGCTGACTTCTTACTCACAGTGCCGGGTTTAATTCCTGTGCAATAACCCAGCAACACTGTCTCTAATCAGTCTGTTTCCTGGTTCCACTTATTATTTTTTCCTCAATCTTTATTTCAGAGGTGTTCATATATAATACTTACGGTATATAATACCATAATACCATTTATTCCAGCATCCTTTGCACTATAGTCTATCATAATTATAATCTACTCTTGAAATACTTTGCACTCTTCATTGCACTATTGTCTCAACCTGTGTAGTGAGTATATATTGTTTGTGTTGTTGTTTGTTTTGTATGAGTAAGTGCATTGTGAGCCACGCGATCCAAAGCAAAATTCCTTGTACGTGTCCTCACACCTAGCAAATAAAGCTGATTCTGATTCTGAGAATGAAGACCATGGAGAGCCTTGGGTAGAAAGATAAGCTTGTACTCTGTTAGTGGTTCAGATGAGGGTTGTAAGGAATACTGCACTTAATGGGAGACATGAAGATAAGGTCATTACCACGTTAAGAACACATGCATAAAGTGAGTAAGCAAAAATGTTGCATTAGAGATGCAGACACGTACATATAGTATATACATATAGTTAGCTATTTTTTCATGCATCTGCATCCCCAGGTGGCTGAGTCAGATAAATACTGTTGGTGACAGTACCAAGATTTGTACATTTTAACATTCAATTCAATTTTATTTATAGTATCAAATCACGACAAGAGTTACAGAGTGTCGTCTCAAGACACTTTACAGATAGAGTCGGTCTAGACCACATTCTATAATTTACAAAGACCCAGCAATTCCAGTAATTCCCCCAAGAGCAAGCACGTATTGGCACAATGGCGAGGAAAAACTCCCTTTTAGGAAGAAACCTGGGACAGACCCAGGCTCTTGGTAGGCGGAGTCTGATGGGGCCGGTTGGGGGTGTGATGAACAAGGGCAATAATAGTCACAATAAAGATAATGGAACTATGACTAGAAATAGTAGTTTGTAGTAGTTTATGGCATAGCAGGGCACTGCAGGGCGTTAAAGGGTAAGGCAGGGCACCGCAGGGCATAGCAGGACATCATGTCAGTAAGACATGCCCAGTTAAAGGTTTAAAGAAAATATGAATAGAAACGCCTTTTTAAGGTATCTAATATTTTTGTTTTCCCTATCAAGTATTTGTTTCATGCCATGTCTTTGCACACTGTCAACATTACACACCTGACCACATTAGCCCAAGTGGGAAAAACCAGGATGTCTCATTAAAGAGTGACTTTTCTCTCATTCAGGTTAAGCCCGTTATTACAGTGAGACTAAAACTAAGCAGTAAAGATGTAACATAAGAGATCTTTAACCTTCACGTAAACAAGCCTTGCCTCAACTTTCATCACGATTTATCTTAATTCCAGTAATCAACAAAACGTCAAGGCACAAATTGGTCATTTTAGACACTTACAGGCGACAAGACATACAGTGAATTGTACACACACACAATAAAACACACACTTTTCTAATGACTGAGAGGGTTGCTTGTGTGTCCTTGGGGAGTGTCATCAGTAGGTAAGGCCACACTCAGTGTCAGTGAGTGAATCAGGGCTCTTACAGTGTAATGGGCAGAGAGAGTTACTGACAGCATGTCACATGACTCTTCTGTGTTTGTTGGAAGACAGACATTTACACTAATGCATGTATACAGGACGATGCTTCTGGCACAGCAGAGCAATACTATCACAAACCATCAGATGAGTGTGTGCATGAGTGCGCGCATGTGGGTGAAAGCTGATGGATGAGTGTCTTTAGAGATAAATGGGTGCCTATTATTTGTGCCTTTTATAGGCAAACTCCCTGCTGACTTCCGAATGGAAATAGCACGCAGTCTTCCCGCACACACACGTGCGCATACACACATAAAAATCACACACACACACACATTTCCATAACGAGCTACAACTGAGGGGCCCTAGGCTGTGGCACATCTGTTGTAGAGCAGACATAAGGCATTCATGCAGGGACTCTCAAGATTCTCCACAATACACACACACACACACACACACACACACACACACACACACACACACACACACACACACACAGGAGGCAGGGAGGCATAGTGGTGAAGGGTCTTAAGGGAATTTTACCTAAAAATCCCTTCTGGATGGAACCATGGCTTCACAGAAAGACACACTAAGACACATTCTCTCAAATTGGCCCGCTGACCTTCAGATACCCTCTATACTACACAGAGTGAATAGTATTCTTCACTTCTAATGAAAAGAGACAGAGGATGAAAAGATGAAAACAGTCATTTTGCATATTAAAGACAGAGAACACCCCTTTCATATCACAGAAATGAGTTGCTGTGGTCCACATTTTATATGATTTATTCATTTTAGTTGCATTACAGGGCTGCAACAAATTCTTATTTTGTATTACCAATAAATCAGATTTTTTTTCTTAATTAATTCTGTTTGTGTGAATGTCTGTGTGTGTCTGTTTCTGCATGTGTTGTTTTGTCCTCCCTCCAGGTTTTCCTCTGTGTTTGCGGCCCTGGGACGCGTTCCTATGTCCCAGTGTGTTGGATGTTATGTTTTCTGATTATAAAACAAATCACAAAAAATAAATATTACACACACACACACACACACACACATTACAAAAAAGGTGGCATGTTCAAGTTCCTTGTTTCATACTCAATATCATTTATGACAAACAAAACTATTCTCACATTTGAATATCTAGAATCAAAGAATGAGTCATTTTAGCTTAAAAATGTAAACAAATTTCAAAATAGTTAAGGTAAATTTTGTGTTGATCAACTTATTGGTTATTAGACTAATCATTTCAGCTTTATTATATTTGCAGACATTGTAGTAGGAGCAGTACGAGCAGTAAGCGGTTGTAAGGCTATGGTATTACAGAGCAGGAGTTGTGAGAGTAGTTCTATGGTCAAAATACTAATTAAGAAAAGGTTAGGGTAGGATGGCGTGTGAAAACCACATTTAATCCTACCAGGAATAGAAAGATTTCAAAAATGAGACCCTTTGGTCTGCACCACCGATTTCATTTGCTATTCATTTTAAAAAACATTTAACAATAAGGACACTCCAGGCTGCGTGAAAATTACACAAACTAGCGATTGTGCAAGTGGAAAGCATACAGTGCTTTAGAATGTCTGTGAGCTTCCAATATTTTAGCAAAGCAGGACATAATCTGAAGAGGTCTTTAGCCTTTTCTCATGATAGGCAATGAGAGCACACAGCCGTGGTGTTACAGGGGATTCAGCCCTCTGCATGCTACAATCTGCCTGTCTAAAGCTCTCCAAAACAGGCTTAGCATCCCAGCCCTGGCACCACCTCCCTCCCTCCCTCCCTCCCTTCCTCCCACCCTCCCTGTGCCAGTGTCAACTTCAGCACCAGCCGCCAACGCCAGGCTCAGCTTAGTTTGTGGCGATGCCTGCTCTCCACTCAAACTGGGGTTTTTCTCTGCTTCCTACGCTGCTTCCTTCTTTTCTTTGATTGGATTGATCTTCTATTATTGTCTCTTGCATTGTTCATTGTTCTACTTTTTCTTTGCCTGACTTAGGTTGTCTGCTCATGTGTATGCAGAAATGCTTTAACAAATCCTTCAGCTAGACAGGTGCATATCATATCAGCGGTAATAAACCAGCCCAGTCTAAAACGTTGCCTTTCAAAGTCTATCTGATCCGAGCCAATTTTCAGACATAACCTTGGAGTGACTTTGGATCTGCCAGGGTAATTCTATATGGTTCTGGGAGAGGTAGTCAAGTGTTGAAAACAGCCACTCATGGTCTGAAGACTCTTGAGACAAAAGCTATAAAGGGATACTTGTCATGCAGAAGAAACCCTCGCTTGGTTTAACAAGAAGCTGAGAGGCAGCGGGGTGAGAGAGGAATAGGTCTATATTCAAAAGAATAAGTAATTGATGCAATATTGAAGTTTTCAGTTTAAGACAGTTATTTCTTGGTAACTTTGTATAGGCAATTTCCTAGTGGACAAACACACTGAAGAGCCGCATGGAGAATGCACTGCTGCCCCCATTAGGTGAGATGAAAAAGACTCAAATGTGGAGATGGCGTCCTCTAAAATGGGCCAAACTCACTGCAGCCACATAATGACACAATAAGGATAAATTGCAACTATAATTCATCCAGTTCCAAAGTGGAAACCAGGACAAAGTATCTTCCACAGGATCTCTGTCTGATGCCAGTGGGCCTTGTGGGTGCACATCTGGATAATAGAGGAAAACAAGGTCTTTGTTATCTTAGTGCTTCTAGTTACACCCCTCCAGGGGTCTTTTTATCCCAGTAGGGGGTGTGTATCTGTCACCTCAGTTTAGGGCCTGTTCTATGGCGGATGACCTAAATCGGTACCCTGGGGCATTGTCGGGCCCCTACGCTGGACTCCACCCCTGCAGATAATAGGCTTGTATGGCAAAGTATCCAGACACTGGAACCAAAGCAGCCCTGACAGCTGTCAACCAGGACAAACATCCTCCTGCATGACACAGGCACATGCACAACCTCAAGATTGCATTGTGTGTCGCTAGTACATGTATGTATGTGTGTGTGGGTGGATTCGAGATTCAAGATTTGTACTGTTGGTTTTCTACCTAAATGTGTAGATGTGTGCCTTTTATTGTCTGTGTGGGCCCCACCATTTTTTTTTCTAATTTTGGCACTGCCTATCCACAGCTCTGGTTAAATACCCCGGCATTTCCAGACAGTATTCAGGCAAGTCAACGCTATGTCATGAGCAATTAGGCGCACTGACAGAAATCTCTTCCTGTAGGGAAGCTGTCATGGATGATAATTCAAAGAAACCTACATGACTAGCTGGGTTGCCTCCGAGCTGCAAGAAAGGCTTGGTAACATGACCTGATTTAACTTGTTTTACTAAAAAAACACCGCACAAGATGGAGGAGTTGCCTGCTGCACTGCAATATGGAGTAATATTCTTACCCCAGGCACAGGAGTTGTGAATGTCATACTGCATATGCTATACAGCTGAAGCAGTAGTTTTGTCAACAAGAATTGACCAGTTTCATTAATGCTGGTGGCTCTGCAGGTCCTGATCAGCAGCTTCAGCAGGCTGTCATGCACTAGTGACGCTAGTGGAGGAGGAACCAGCCCCGGTGCGGCGGCCCATTCACTAGTCACACACTCTGTACCCACAGAAAACATGCCCCAAGGAGTACAATGACTTTCAACCTACAGACTTAACCTCTGTAATAATGAAGAGCTTGGAGTGAATCATCTCTTACATGATCTCTCAGTTTAGATATTCCATGCTCTCTCAGTGTATAGGTCCATAAAAATGGACCCATACCAGTTTGCATGCAAGCACAAGTTCTGCCCTGATGCTGTTGCTACCCTCAAGCACCTTGCCTCAAAACAATGCACCGAAATTAAACCATAAACCAGAGTGCTGTGTATGCACTTCTTTTCTGCATTCAACACAATACAGCTGGATATGCCGCTCTCCAAAATGCATCAGATGGAGATTAAGCCATATCTCATGCATTGGTACTGCTCCTTCCTCATCAACAGGCAACCGCTGGTTCGGGTCAACAACACCTACTCGCCCCTGGTTACAACTAGCTGTGGCGTTCCTGTGTTACTCGTGCTCCTAACCACAACGACATCAAATTATTTGATGGTATGGCACTGGTAGCACTGATGATGGAGGGGGAGGAGCCAGACTTGTACCTGACAATGTCAACAGTTCACAACCAACAACCCATAAAGCAAACATCTGCATTCAAATGGCTGGGGGTGTACATAGACACACTGCGTTGTCCTTGACCTACCGAGTGAACTTTGTCTGCAACAAGGTACAACAGAGGATTCTCATTCTAAAGAGACTGGGGTCATTTGGAGGCAATAAGGAAACCTCAATCTAATCTTTTGCTCCACCCTTCAAAGTGTCCTGCAGTACAGAGGCTCAGGCTGGTTTAGTGGATTCTGAGTCCAACTGAAAACCAGGATATTACGTCTCCTGAGGACAGTGCTGGGTCAACTAGTGGAAATCTCCTTCCGTACCCTCAGACTGGCTGAGAAAATCCTCCTGAATCCTTCATACGTTCCACATGAGGAGTACCAACTTCTGCCCTCTGGGAGGTGCTATAGGGTGTGAGGTTGCAGGAAGAAGCAGTACATGCACTCTTGTTCCTCACTATATTACACTGCTCCAACAACCAAAGAGGTGATCAACGCCTGCACATAAACCCCCCACACTTGTGCCCCCCACCTTCCACTCAACATGTACTGTGATTAAACAAACACACCAAATGTACAAACACAGATTATCCAACTACTCAGACAGGGACTGTGATCATAACAATCATATACTATAATATGACCTATTTGGATTAGTTGGATGTAGATTGGAAGTGTTTGTGTGTATGACAAAGACAAGAAGTGTCAGATGTTGTTTATATTGTATCATGTCTTTTTGATGATTGCTGGATAATGTTTCATGTTGGTTTTTATATGTTATTCTTTCAATTGATCATTACCATATTGACCTATGGTACCCAAAATTATTATTGTTATTTTGGCCATGACTCTAGCAAAAAAGAGATAATCCTGTTTTCAAGTGACTGTCCAAACAAATACAATAAAAAGGGGGGCAAATGACTTACTGACTTAAAAGTCCCATGACATGGTGCTCTTTGGATACTTTTATATATAGACCTTAGTGGTCCCCTAATACCATATCTGAAGTCTCTTTTAAATAGACCTTAGTGGTCCCCTAATACCATATCTGAAGTCTCTTTCCCAAAATTCAATCTTGGTGCAGAATTACAGCCAAGAAAGCCAGTCCCACAAGGAGCTTTCCTTAGTATGTGCCATTTCTGTGTCTGTAGCTTTTGAGCAGGAGTGGGGCAGGGGGGTCGGGGAGAAGTTGATGTCTTTCTCTCATGGATGGGCCAAATTCTCTGGGTGGGCAAAGCAGAGAAAGGGTTGGTTATCTTTCCCCTTATGACCTCATAAGGAGCAAGATTCCAGATCAGCCCATCTGGCAGAGCAGGATACCCAGGGCTCGGTATACACCTATTGCCATTTATAGCCACTGGAGGACCAGAGGCATGCTGGGGAAACTCTTATTAATGTTAAAAAAAAACACCTTATAAACACCTTTAAACCACCCTAATGCACTCAACATGACTAATCAGGTGCTAACAGTGAAGGCCTGTGGTTTAGCTTCTAATAGAAAAAATGCTCACAGTCATCTCCGAGCTAACAGGGATTATAACTGCAAGTGGGAAAGAGGGAGTTCCTGAAAAAGAACAACAAGGCTCAACAAATCTTCCCAGAGTAAGTGAAGTTCAAAAACTAGGAACCTAATAAACAAGCAGCAAGATACAATAAATCCAAGTCTCCAGAGGAAAATTAAATGAAAAACTGCTTGCTTCCGCCCACGAGCCTCTCATCGGAGGTTAGGAAAAATTCTGCTTCCCTACTGCTGAGCTGACTCTGGTCCTCACAGGCTAATTACAGCTGACTACAAGAAGCTGTACGTGTGTGTGTGCACATGTGACGCTGATTATCAAACTGTGGTAAATGTATTAAAGTGCAGTTTATATCAAGTCTTGACACTGGATCAGAGGACATACAGTATGAATGGTTTGATGGTTTTACTCTCCCCGTCTTTCCTCCACCTATGGAACACAGAACATTATCATACTGTCTAGCAGGATCCACTCAAATGTTCAGAAACCACTGCAGTAGACAATGGATCCTACTAAGTTGGAAAGATGCACAGTAAGGGTAGAATACATACAGGTACGTAGTTCACCATGTGTAACACTGTCTGAGAGATGTCAGTGGGAGAGAGCCAACCAGACACAATAGTCTTCAATCTATGCCAAAAGAGGCTACATTCACTCACAAACACATACAGACACAAATACAGACACACACACACACACACACACACACACACACACACACAGAGTAATTAGTCTTTGATTTCCCCCGGCAGTGTTCTGGTACCAGGGTAAGCTGCTGGGACCCTGCTTTAGCCTTGGCTAATTTCACTCACGACTTGATCTCAACCCAGCACAGGTGCCCACTTGGCACCCGGCTGCTGTTGCCATGGCATTGCCAATTTCAGGGGCCAAGAAAATGCCAATTGTCCAAGGAGCTCAACCACAGGAGCAATGGATGTGGTTCTCATAAACAGGCTGCATTAGGACAAATAGAGGAGAAGGTCAGATATGGACAGTTCAGTTAGGTTTAAATAGGCTTTCTCTCCTTTTCTTCACTTCCTAAAGGGTTTTGTAATTTTTTTTTTTTCCTACAGTATGTGCTTCTCATTTTGAGGCTAGTTTCCATTCCCAAAAACAAGATATGTACTCAGACTCTGTGCAATGGATGGTATACAGAGAATACTTTAGATGGCTATAACTTGGGCGTGAGTGCCTCTCTGTGGTTTGCAAGAGTCATTGCAATATCTGTCAAGCTGCGTGTCTACGCCTACAAGCACCTGCTGTAAAACACGCTACACTGAACCGCTCATTCAGGTACTTAGTCTGTAACAAGCCCCTAAGGAGTCGCCCCCCACAATCATTGAGCCTGCAGAACAGGCTTGCTTAGTTTCACATCTGTTAAAAGGAGAGATCCAGACTACAAACGCCAAGGGACACACTCAGATCACCTTCACTTAGTTGTTACCCAGCTCCCTTTGGACAAAATATCTAGATGGCAACTTGCTCATTAAGCAAGCTGACAAGTTGGATGAGGCTCACTCAAGTGCAAGGGGTTAATGATGTCGACCTTTAAAGATGAGTCGAACAATCGGTTTGAGAAAAATAATCGACAAATATTGTGATATTCAATTAATCATCAAAACTAAAAACTGCATAACATTGTGTGGCTGAATTGGCTCAGTGGATAGAGCAGACACACATACAGTATACATAGAGGTTTTTGCCTTGATGCAGCAGTCCAGCTTAAGTCTAGCAAGAAGTGCAATAGCAGTAAGTGCCGGATATACAATGGTTCCATAAGTGCAGGACATGGATATGTACTGAATAAATATAGAAATGAATACTATTATCAACAGAATTTTACGGATAGATTTGTCCTATAAATATAATATTCAGATAACTAGTATTGTGAACAAGATTTACAGATGGTTGTTGCCATAACAAAGTTTACAGGTGAATATGTACTATGAATATATATTTACAGATGGCTATTACTATAAACAGAATTTTTACAGATATATATAATAAGTCAGGCTAAAATTAGCAGTATAACAATGGATTTAAAGGTAGTACAAATAAAGTTTGGGCCGAAGTTATCCAAATTAAAGTGCAGTGGAAAGTAATTGGATATTACAGTTAAAGTACGGTATTGCAGATTTAGCTGTTAACAATTGGTACTGTAAATAAACAGTCAGCAGTGCAAACTGATATACCAGTCAAGGTAAGTAGTGCAATATGCAGATATAAACAGTTGTTACTATAGTAACAGTCAGCAGTGCAGGTAAACATTCTAGTATTGCAGATATAAAAAGAAATGGAGGCAGGTGTGACTTTAAAATAAAGAATTGCACACCATTGTTATCAAATATAGAGATTTTTTGCTTGTCTCGGTTTTACATCATATCACACTGAATATCTTTAGTTTTGAATTGACACAACAAGACATTTGATGTTATAAGTGAAGGTGGAAACCAAAAGTAAGCAGTTTATAAAAAGAAATGGATGGGCAGTCACAACTATAAAGACATCAGACAGAGTAGGCAGCTTCCATTAAACGTTGTGCGGCTAGATGTACTTCTATGATCCTGTTAGCATGCACTGCACCTCATTCTTCTACCCTCAGGCCACTGGGGACCATGCCTAAAACTGCTGGGATGTCATCACAAGCAGACATGCTCAATCTTTGTACGTGATGTAATTTGGTATTTTATGTGTCAGCCTAACGCTGAATTTAATCTTGCACTTGAACAAAAATAGCTAATCTTACCCCAGCAGAGATTTTGTATGTTGCGCTGCTTGTTCTCGTCTCTGAACTGGATACATGAACACAATGAAAATATAAATTAAAAAAATAGCTCCACTTGTTAACAGATTCGTCTGAAACTTGCAATCTTATTCCACACATTCAAAGGACATAATTACATGAATCGAGCTCGCTTTTGTATCAGACAATGAGTTTGTCTCGCACAACAACAGTTTTGAAGCGTTATACCATTTTACATGCTAATGCAATAGCCCAATTTTCCTGAAATGACCATTAAAGTTTCATCTAATTGCATCTAATTGGCCATATCACACCCATTAATCCCTTTATAAACTCATTTTAGCAGACGCATATTGTGAATTTCTTACCTAAGGCCATCTCCTAACCAGGAGTAATTTTCACTGCCACATTGCCGTCTGTTGTATATATAAAGTGTCTGGTTGTATCGCAGCCATTTCCAGCCATTTCATAGCTATCAGAGGAGTTTTTTTTTCACACTAAATGAATTTTCGAAAGTCTAACCTAAGGCTCTTGAGCTAGATGAAAGTTTAAACCTCCTTCAGACACTCTTGCATGGCTGTATGAGGTTGTGTCATTTGGCTAGGGGCTCATTCAGGCCTGCTGATAGTCTCATTGGAAATGTTCAGCAGTGTGTTTAAAGCTTTCCATATAAAAATAGACATGAGAACACAGTTTCCACAATCCTCTGAACAACAGTCGCGTATGTCTCTTTGTACACAATATGCGATATGATATTAAAATATTAATGGCGAGGCAAAAGCGGTGCTGTTAACGTTACGCGTATTCTGAGACGAGCAGGCACATCAGTGGTGTCTATGCCCTGATGACTGACTGACAGGCTGAGGTTGTAAGGCAAAGCAACTTACAGCACCTTCCAGCAAAAAGGTAATTCATTCACATTCTTCAATTTTTATGATGCACATGGGTAAGTGTGTTGTAATTCCGATTAAACGTTAGGCTCTCAATCACATTGAAACTGAAACTGGAAAAAGTTGGAAAGGAGTTAGGACAAATTAGCCTGTGGAGAACAATATTGTTGTTCTTTTCTTCCAATGCATTGATGATTTGCAAAAGAAATTCTAAAGTGTCGCATATTGGGTCGAGTCATTCTAATTTCAAACCAAATATATAATTTAAATGTTTAAGTGTTCTCTCTCGTTTCAAAATGCAGTCTAGCTGTGCTAAGAAATAAAATCGAGGTTCAAATACTTAATTGGCATCCTGGTCCGAGTGTAGCCTACCTATTTTTATGAAGCTAGACTAGCCAAAACATTTACTAAAAGCCCCATTTTGTTGCTATTTGAGTTACATCCCATAGTCTATAACTTTGATGCACATGGTGGTATGAGTCCATATCCCTGCTGTAAATACTAAGTAAGTAGTTACTGTTTTTATTGTTATCCGTGAGCCTAACAAAAACATGCATTTCACACAGTGTGCTACTATCTGCATCAATTGGCCTATGAATGGAAAAAAGCTATTCCTCTGCCAAACTACTAATTCACACTTCAGTCCAATTGGTGGCAGTAGTGTACTAAAAACCTAGTGTGACAACTGCCTATGAATGTCAATGAAGCCTTAAAATTCTATAGACAATAACTCAAACAAACACTAAACTTATTGCATCACTAGTAACGGATAACGAATAATACTACAGGTAGTGTTAGGTCATTGTAGAAGGACCTGTTTTTCTGCTCTTTCTGTCTAAATAAAGTTTTAAACTTGCTCATAGAAACACCTGTGTCTCAAAAACCTCTGTGATCTAAGCCAATATGTCACCAACACACCACAATACTGTAATCTCATCAGAATGATCTTTATAAAGGTAGGAAATATGGACATAGAAATCATTTCACACAAGAACCAAACTTGGAAGAGCAAGAGGGACATTTACGCAACACAAAACCAAAAGTAAAACCAACCAACTGTACAGATACAGTCTCATATTCCTCATGCAGGTGTAATGGAAGATAGATCATCAATGAGGAGCTCTGTGGAGCAGAGACAGACAGGCTGGAGCATGCAACTCTATGACTGCATATGAAACACATCATGATAATCTGACTGCTGAACCTGAGCCAGACGTCCCTAATGCTGCACGTGCACACACACAAACACACACGCATGCACACACACATACACAGGCAAGGCTTGGGTGCTCCCAACGGTAGAGTCACCGAAACTTGCAAAGTGACAACAGTGCATTAATTCTGCTCTGCTTTCACTCCACGTCAGTGAACATCAACAGTGGACCTCAGCAGTCAATAAATATATATTAAAGACTATCAGTCTCAATTGAATGTTTGGATAGGGCAGTTTACCAGCATCTATCAGCCTATAAACTCAGTTTTAACATATTATTTTTGCAGTTTTCTTTTTTTGCTAGCGTTAATAATACATTTTAAACTAACTACCGACCATCCTATTAAATAAGATGTGTTTTCCATTAGGCTTATCTGCAGCTGCAAAGCTGACATTGATGCTACATAATGGTGTTTGTGCAGTGTAGTGGTGTTCTGATTTTGGGTTTCTCAGGTGGCCCAGTCCTGTCGAATATCACAGTCTGAACTGTACAAATGTGATACCCTGTTTTTTATAAGTGAGCAGGCAGAAGTAGAAAAACGGTAGCGTGTCTGACTCCGGATCAGAAGGCTAGGTGTTCAAATCACGTCATGGTCAAAGATTTTCAGAGACTGCACTCATCTGATGTGTTCCATTAAAACTGTGCTCCCAACTCTTTGAAGAAATTACACAAAGACTTCACAGCTCATCAGTTCCCCTTAGTACTTGGAGGTCATACCTTGAATACAACTGAATGACGCAGTGCTGATGGGTCCTCACTTCTGTTATTACTATACTTCATAGCTATGACTTCAACTTGATAAGCTTCAATTATCCTTTCTGTTTTGTGATATGTAAACTTTACCACCACTGAGATTCCAAATTGTGGTTGTGGTGTTACCTCCAGGCTCAAGTCTGGCAACATAATTGAGGCCAATCATAACACAAAATGCAAAAACAACAACCTGCAACAACCTAAAACATTGTCAAATAAGCTGCCAATTTCAGATCACAATCATTCCAGATGAGGTTTTATCTAGATAAAAGAAAGAAGATTAGGTAGCATTTAATAATGAGATATCCAGTAGACCAACATCACTCAATACAGCATAGACTGGGAAGCCTGTGGAAGTAGGACTATACATTCATAATGATAAGAGCAGTATTGTGATCAATGTGTTAAAATAAACAGGTCTGTTAAACTGTGTTCCTTCTTGTTAGTAGAGTGAGCCAGGGACAGAGGCAGTAGCTGATGGAAAGAACTGGACAGACTGGATTTACTACTAACAGCTATACATTGACACAAAGAGGCAAACACCCACACCGAGATAACATCCTGTGTACACACACACACACATATTCAGAGGGCTGTTTCACTGGTCTAAAGTTAGTTGTCTCAGACTCGGCTCACATCCAGAATCATGCTCTCTGTCATTTACAGGAACTACCGATACTGTTTTGCTACAGTATGTCAGTCTTCTGACTGGACTATCACCGTTTATGTTTTAGACTGCAGAGCTGTAACATAACATTTAGAATAAAACTCTAATATCACACTGATGAAAGTGATATACAAATAATCAAAAGTCTGCTGTTACTTATGACAGTAATTGGTCAGGCTAAATGTTTGTGATGTTATTGAAATTACATATTGTGGCATCAGTGGGATGTGAAAAGCCCCCACAACCACCAGGGGGAGCAAATATTCACAGCAAGGGGAAAATATAGAGGTGCCAAATAGTCTTCATTTAGTTTGTTATAACTTCCCAAAAATACAAAGCTTTCTATTTTTCTTGTCTGTAAAGAACCAGCGGAGAGTAGAGGAGAGGAGAGGAGAGGTTTTCGAAGTTTCTTAACTGAACTCACAATCACAAAAATCAAAACCAAGTCAAGAAAAGGAAATCCTAAATAAATGAAATGAAAACCCCAACATAACCAATTCAAACAAATAAAAATGTCTTTTTTAAATGTTTCTTAATCAAAAATTAAGAGAGGAGAGTAAAGGAGAGGAGAAAGGAGGGTTTCAGACAGCAGGTGCAAAACCGCTGCTCCCATCACTGATCCCATCTGATGCGTAACCATGGCACCTACCACATAGTCAATGTAAGGTGTGTAGATGCGCATCCCATATTCTCCCTTTCTTTTATAGAAACAGCAGCTCAAAGACACACAGTGTTGTTAAGAATTGTATCATTTCAGATATCCCAAAGAGATCAGATATCATGAGAAAACATATCAAAGATAACACTTTCAATAGAAAGTCCCGCTGCATCACCATTCAGGGGAATCCATCATGATGGCCTTAAGCTAAGATATCTTTGAAGCGATGATGAAAACACCACATAATTCATCCATGTCATCATACACCCATAGTAGACAAATTGTATTGTTTTTTATAAAAGGTTCTTTTACATTTTACCATTAGAAATGTGCTGAACTTAAAAAAACGGAAAACTGGTTCAAAAATATTTTTTTTCATTTCCCACTCACAAAGAGTGTTTGTGGGGGGTTATAGCTCACCAACTGGCCCAACATCAAAGCCAAACAGTTAGTGACTCAGGTGTAGTCGGCACTGTTCTCATGGGCAGGGTGCGGTGGGCTTGTGGGTAATCATTTACAGTTGGTCTAGTGGGTTGAATGGGTTGGGTGATATCATGCTGCCTGTGACATAGATTTTGCCCACACACACTTGTGTTGAAATGATGGTACACACACAGTCACATACACACCAAAGTAGAGCCTTGAGTGCAACACAGAAGACAGAACAGTATCATTCAGCCCTTCACATGTATGAAAGCAAAGGAGGACTGCTAGTAGGTAGAAATTATTAAAAAGCAGGTGGTGTGCAGTAGTTTTCTGTTCTGTAATGTTTAGTAATGATGAGACAGTAAAAGCAGACAGGTGTAGTCATAAGCACATTTGGCAATCTCTCTGTAGTATTGCTTTGTGCTCAATGCTTCAGCGTAGCAGACACAACCAAAGCTATTTTTGCACAAGGAAACAGGGAGTGAAAATGAGAAGAGGTGGCAAAACTGGAAGATAAACAAATGAATACAAATTTGCAAAAACATTGACTCACCCTATCTTTGTCATCCACCACATCGCACAGCATGTCATCCAGGTCCAAAATACCTCCATCTCCATGTTCCAACCTGTGGACCTGGACCCAGTAGCTGGGGTCCTGGAAGAAAAAAAAGGGAAACTATTCTGTAATGATATCAGCTTTATTTGCACCATATAGATAGGATATAATTTATATTTGGGATTTGACATACACCATGTTAGCATTGCCAGGCCAAAGGAATTAGCAGCTTGTTTCTCTTAGGAATCAGCTGATCTAATCACCGCGTGGCTCATATAATGATCCAGTCATCTGGCACACAGGGGCTCCAACACAGCTATGGATTGACATCATGATAGCAGTTATAAAATATTGTAATCCCCTGCTGCCTGGCCTGCAAAGTAAGCATATCACTCATACCTTTCTCCCTGTGACAGTAGACAAGAGAATTGTGACACAGGCACAGATGTGTTATATGCATCAGTTCTTATAGTTATATTTAAATGCAGAGGTATGGCTGGGTATCGTAGAAAGAAAAAAAAAGTGATACCGATACCAACACTGTGACTTCGCTACCCGGTTCCTAAACAATACCGTTTTCAATACCAATTTCATAAAACAAAAAGAAATGATAGCATTTCCCATTACTGGACAAATATTTGTATTTATTTTTTAGCTCCTACTAAGTGAGACGTCTCTGTGCGTAACATAGTTTTTCCTGCGTTTCTCTGTGACATGTAACATTGAACAGCCAATCACAAGCTTTACTTGAGCTTGGTAGAAGAATGCTGCATTCTTATTGGCTCACTGATGCCAATGAGATCTACTCTTCAGAGATTGAAATTGATTGTTGAATTGAAAGGCATTTTGTCGATACTTCAGAGGCAATTCGGTCGGTGCCTAAAAAGTACTGAATTTGTTAACCAGCCCCACAACACTCCTCCACCCTCCCACGTTCAGGTCAAAAACTGTCATGGCCTTTTTTGCATCAAAAAGTTGAAAATAAATGAAAGCTTCTTATTCTCGTTTGGACGTCTCCAAAACACAAGACAAGAAATTAGAAGCAATGACAGAATTATTTACTTCCCGTGATAGTTAGAACAATGACAAATGGAAAATTGCCAAAACTACACCTCAATACACAACTATATATAAAATACTGACAATCTAAATAAAAATAAAGACATAGCAAAACAAATCACCATATCGAGAAGTCATTACAAACCAATAACTGACACTTGGTATTAAACAGGGGGAAAAAATCCTTAAATATTTACATTTTGACACGCCACATGTCTGTTTGCCATGGTCCTCATCCAGACTATTTCCTCGGATGGATTATGGGGAAGAAATTCTGAGAGAAGCCCAGCAACATAACTTAATCCCAGAAGTTGGGGATGGAAGAAATGAATTTGGCGTTGGCTGCTTAGATTTGACTTGGTTAAAATGATGTAGCCAGAAGCAAGCCAAGAATGATCAGTTCAAGGACTCTTCATTACAAGAGTATTAACAGGGAACTCATCACTTACTGGGATTGGGTTGGATTTTGTGTTTTGGGGGTTGTCTCAGAATGCTTTAGTGTAATACTAAAAGTCTTAATTCTCTAACACTCACACACTCACACTCTCTCACACACACACACACACACACACACACACACAGCTCAAGGTCTTTGTCCCTGGTGGATACTTGTAAGTATTAGTAAGACCTCCTAGGAAGATACAGCTGGTCATGTTAGCCATTCAGCTTGGAAAAAACTCTCCCAAAGGTTAAATTCCCTGTTTGGCGTATTTCTGACTACCATTAATTCTTTCTCTCCAATCCTCAAGGCACGTCCTGAGAATATGGAGGAAATGTTATTTATTGTTTGTATTCATAATCAAAACTTGATTTTTCTTCCTGAAGGAGGGGTGATAGTCTCATGTGTCCCTCATGACATTCAGTTTTTACAAGGATTCTCTCAAAGTTGAATTATGTTAAAGGTCCCATGACATGGTGCTCTTTGGAGGCTTTTATGTAGACATTAGTGGTCCCCTAATACTGTATCTGAAGTCATTCAGCCGTGGTGCTAAATTACAGCCACAAAAGCCAGTCCCACAATGAGCTTTCCTTAGTATGTGCCATTTCTGAGTCTGTAGCTTTTTTGGGGGGCGCCACTTTGCTCGTTTGAAAGCCATGATGTCTCTCTTACCTCCAGATTCCAGATAGGCTCATCTGAGCTTTCATTTTCTTAAAGGCAGAGCAGGATACCCGGGGCTTGGTTTACACCTATCGCCACTTCTAGCCACTGGAGACCAAAGGCAGGCTTGGAAACTCATATTAATGTTAAAAAAAACATCATAAAGTGAAATTTTCATGCCATGGGACCTTTAAAAAAATATTATTTAATCCAATTAATTCATCGTAGAATTCTTAAAATATAAAGATTTATAAGCACGCAATACATTCTTGCTAACTTCAAAAATCTAAGTTTGTCAGAAGTTTAGCAACAACGTAAAGTATTAGTAGTAATTAAATGTAGTAATTAAATGTAGTCACATCTATCACATTCCAACACATTGGCTTAATCAAACGTTGAATATATGTAATATGAAAGCCAGTACAAATGGACGGAAGAGAAACATAGGCATATATTCCCAACAACGAGTGCATTGTGACAGAGAAATTGATATTACTGTAGTGCACAGTAAGAGCAGGAAGGGAGGACAGCTGTGGAGTTGATGAAGTGTTAGCACACTAAGCAGCAAACCATCATCTCTGCTACTAAATCAACACGTTGTGTCAGATTGGCTCTTGCACAATCATGTAGCTGTCTGTCTTCTATATATAGGACCAGTGTAAATTACATCCAGAAAGAGATTGAAAATTCATCTTTGACTGTGGCAAATAACATTTTTTAAAAGTCATTCAAAGTCATTTTTACCATGGAAAAGTTATGTGAATCAGGGGAAAAAAACGTCATGAGATCCACACAACACATCCATAGCGTTGTTGGTTTCAAGTGCAATCTAGGGTCACTTGAAAAAAAGGGCGTTCTCTTCCCAGAGCATATTAACACCCAATCACTATTCAAGTCAAGAGAGTAAGTTGGTATGTAACTAGCTTTCAGAACCAGCTGGCCGGCACTGCATTATTAGACAATCTGAGCCATGTATGTGTGGCGTTGGACAAAAAGCTGAGGGAAATGTGAGTACTGCAAACAGAAAAATGTTACTGAAAAACTGTGGAAGTTTACTGAACAGTCTCAGCTCAGGTACAAAGGGTCAACCTTACAACTCCTGAACGTCAACTGAAGCACTTCACAGTGCAAAAGCGTTCTTTTAGTTCCATGACACTATAAAACCATGAGATGCCAACAAATTTAAAATATGACACTTGACAAGTTTAGCACCATTCTGCAATTACTTGATAACGTTTTATACAAGCGTGACTATGATGAAACCCCATCATATTAATTACTAGGGTTTGAATCTTTACTGGTCTCATGATCCGATTACGATTATCCTATCAACGTTTCAAATCGATATCCTGTTTCATCACCTCCTCAATACTATTACATATTGCTCATTTAAGCATTTAGAAATATATGAAAACCACCATTTTTTTGTCTCTGCTCTTAAAGGAACATGTCGATTTATTGGGACTTTAGCTTATTCACAGAGGTAGACAAGTCCATACATACCCTTCTCATCTCCGTGCATGCTGTTGCTCTGTCTGACGCCCCAGCATTAGCTTAGTCTAGCACAGATCCTGAAGGTATCCGGTTCCAACTAGCCTACTGCTCCCAATAAGTGACAAAAATAACGCCAATATGTTCCTATTTACATGTTGTGATTTTTATAGCCCATGGGTATACAAATAACAAGGTCACATGAGACACAGGCATATTCCAACCACATACTAACTGGGAACTATATTCTCAAAAAGGCAAAGCAGTGCTACTTCCGCTACTTGGGTGGAGTAACATGCATGCAGCACCTGAGAAGCCCTGAGCAGAGAGTAGCAATTACATTACACACACATTTAACCACTACTATGTTGGCACTGATCAGATATGCAGGCTGAAAGACTTTTGTATTGGGCAGAGCATATATGAGCAGATATGCAGGGTGCGCCAGTGTGTATTGTGTCCTTCCCCAGTGACCTGTTTAGTCACTAGTGAGCTTTTCTCATTCATTCATACACTGTGTGAGTGATATACCAGAACCATAGTTTGATCAGGCATCATCTTATCTGATCCACTGTAGGAGGTGAGGGATAACAGAGAGGTGGTTGTTCTCTGTGTCACACATACACAAACACACACACTTACAACATAAGCCGAGACAATACCTCTCTTCGCCCCATTATCTGTGTCTTTGTACCAGAGTGGGTTGCTTGTTCCTAAAAGCACACAAAGACTGGTGCCCTGGAGAAAACTGAGGGAGGGAGGGAGGAAGTGTGTACAAGAAAGAGACAGCATGTGCCTGGGTGTGTTTGATGATTGCTGCACTACCTCCTGCAAGTGTTACAACTCCCACAGGGAGAATATCAGCAGCTCTGGTGTACTTCTCAAATGTCCAGGACTGAGTAAGGACCTCATGGTGCAATAGTAGCACCCATCAGTAGAATACCCATCAGAAGGTTGCGTGTTCAGATCACTTTAGAGTCTAGAACCTTTACAGTCTGACAGATTTCAATGAAGCTATAGTATCCAGTACATGTAAATAAGCTTGGGGAGTGAAATAAAGGCAAAAGAGAGATGACAGTCACACTTGTAAAACAAGCAGTTTCACAAACCACGAACAGTGCTTTAAAAGACAGATGTAATCTACATATGGCATCAACAAGCTCTTTTCTGGAAACTGCAAGTGACAAAATAGCACACATAAGAACAATGCTGTGTTCATTATCACTGTTTTTAAATGCGTAGAAGTGCAATCTAATCAATGTAGTACGTTATGTATCTAGAAAAAGACAATAAATATAGTAACAAGTTTTTCTTTGAAATCCCAGTTTGGACAGCTCTTTAGAACGTTGAGTGAAGTTATATGATAAGTAAACATTGTTTTGTGTAAAGCTCAGAAGATGTCTGTTCTGTTATACAGTACATCACTTCCACCATCGATGGGTCAATATGGCCCAGACCCCAAACTTTTAGGCTATTTCCTAACGCTTTGGCTACACTGCACACGTAACGTAGGAGGACCGATCGGAGCGGATGTGCCGCAGAATGTTTCTTTTACCTGGCTACACCTACAGCGCACACACATAGGCATAGGATTGTGTCAGTCACAAGCAAGAAAGTAAGTGTTTGCTTTATTGTTGTTTCTTCAATTTTTGGAGCCGATGTCTGTCAGCTATTATTAAAGGACCCGGTTGAGAGAAATAATAAATAAAAACACCTAAAACAAATCTGCCATTAAGCTCATTTGCAGTCATAGGTAATATCCTGTATATTAGTAATGTAATTAAAAAGAGATATAGACACATTATAATCCATTTCTTTATAAAGAGCCGCACACTTCTTACGTAAAAATATAAATAAAATACTTATACTCTTGTAGAGCGGATCTCCGTGTCACATTCATACCTGGTGTGGCATTGATTATCGTGGAAGCGTAGTGTCGGAGCATCCGCCCTGCATACGTTACATGTGCATATTGCAATGTAGCCGGTCTGTAACAGTTAGCCATGGATACCCGACAGCACCACATGCAGCAGCCAAAAACAAGATATGCCCGAGGTGTGGCTCTGGTAGTCGGTGGGAGAGCAACTAAGTCTAGCCCTGTCTCCATCTTCACCATATACCTACCCCTAATGGTTGTCCTAACCCGTCCCCAGTGGTTGCAGCAAGTCAAACTCCCCATGATGGCAGCAGGCTTTGGCTAGGGCTCACAGTGTCCCCTTGTCCCACACTCAGCCATGGTCCTGATCAGGCCTCTTACAGGGCTACATCCGCCTCCCTAACAGTAGTACCATAGGTTGCCTGTATTGGGCCTGTGTCTTTGCACCCAGTGGTGGTCCTTGTACTTGGACAAGGATATACCTGACCATTACCCATTCCCTCAACATTTTTGGCACATTCTGTACTAAACCATACAGCCTTATTGTTATTGCATTTAGATTGCATTGCATTTTGGTTTAGGCTATCGTGTTTTTTACATTTATTGTTTTTATCCTTTTAATAAGTTTATGTATGCACCAACCACCAAATTTGTTGTAAGTACTATTGTACATGTACTGTAGATCATGGTGGGTCTGACCCCAGCTCCTGATGTCAAGATCTCATTTTAAGAAATTAAAGAAAATGTTAAAGAAAATGAAAGTGGGATTTTTAACCCACAGGAGAGTTGGAGATGTCCCTTAAGTGATAATGCAAGAACTGTCAAACTATTCTTCACTACCATTAAAACCTTATTTAAAACCTGCAGCCTTATCTCATATTAGACACAAATGTGTGTGTATAAATTGTATTATATTAAACTACATCTGTTGCCATTCACAGAGTAAAAAAGTTCTGGGATTGGGCAATTATTGTGGGACTTACTCAATTTCAACAACTCAGAGAGGACTGCACAATCTCCAGACTTTCACTGCAAAGAGCAAAGAGGTTAGGCATCACTATTAGGCCTTGACCTCTGACCTCTGGGAGAAAAGACCTCCTTGTGAATCACGAGTTCAAGCCAGTAGTTCAACCTCTCAACCTACCGCTTGCAGAGTTTGGGCTCTGCAGCACAATAACGGCCGTGATTTATGAAGTGTTCTCCTTTGTCTGCTTTCTCCCTCTCTTGCACAGGCACGCACAAACACACACGCACGCGCGCACACACACACGCACGCGCGCGCGCACACACACACACACACACACACACACACACACAACCTCCCTTTCTTCTTATCTTTGCCAAACATTCACTGTAGCTATCAGGAGAAAGTAAAATAAATGCAAAACAGAAGATATAGGACAGTATATAGCAGGCTACTGCTACCACTGTACTACTACAAGGCTACTGCAGCAGCAACAGATGCCGTTTATATCTTCTATGCCTGTGTGAAACCCAAAAACATACTTTTTATGGAGGTACGTTTTTAAATCTTAAATCAAGAGTGCAAGCACATCAAAGTTTCCCACTTTCCAAAAGTGTTTACATCAAATGATTAATGTCATAGCCAGGGCTGTAGTACTCAAGTCAAGACCGTTTTTCTTTGGTCTCTGACTTGCCTTGGACTCCCTAGTATTTGGACTCAGACTTGTCTTGATCTCTGCCACTGGTCTTGCCAAATATGGTTTTTGGTATAGACCGAGTACAGGTGTCTTTATTACGTTGATAATAATATTCTTATGCATAAGACCTTTTTTCTGTCCTAGACTCTGTCTTGACTCGGACTCAAACATTTTTGGACTCGGTCTTGTCTTGGACTCTAACCTCTTTGGACTCGGTATTGACTTGGACTTGACTAGTCCGGGTCTTGCACTTGTCTTGGACTCGACAAAGGTGGTCTTGACTACAGCCCTGGTCATAGCCTAATCATGGCTGAGAAGTGGGTGTGTTTCTACAAACACATGTACGCGCACACCTCAAAACCAAAAGAAGTTGAAGAATGGGCTGTTGATGAAAGGTAAACGCCTCAAATAGTGCTCATTTAAAAAAAAAAAAAGCCATGTTTAGTGATACATTTACCAAAATCCTGAGAAAATGACTGCGCTGTTATGTCCTTCATAAAGCTCATTGTGCTCATTCATGTGTAATTGCTTCCACCAACTAATCAATTTATTCTCGAAAGCGTAGAACCTGCCATTCTGAATCATTCGGTAAACAAACGAGCAAGTTGCTCGAATGGTGGCATCTTTAAAATACGTAATCTAAAAATGGAAATAGATCCACCTTTCTCGCTTTTGCACTGAGTGGCCCCGTGACAAATGCAAGGGGGAGATTACTCCTGACTGCCGGCAGATTTGAAAGCATGTTGAAGATGGAGGATCAGGCCTGTATCTGAGGACACGTAACGGAGTCGCCAAGGAAATGAAAAAGAGAAATAAAATGACAATGTGACACAGAAAGCAACAAGACCAAAGTTAATATTTGACTGGCTTTTCCAAGATGTAAAGAAGAGCAAGGATTTTAAAAGTCAAATGCCAAAGTTGCATGCTTTCTTCTCATCAGGTAATTCAGCCTATTGTTGCTTGGCTAACTACAGCATGGTTGTGCGTAACGCTAGAACGACGTCTAGGATACTTTCCTCGAGTCAATGATAAAAAAACATTGTCTACCTTGTAACATAAACGTAATCATATGTGTTGTGATTTCCCTGGCAGACAACTCACATCATGCAGTTGTAACATAGACTAGCTAACAGCTACAATAGCTGTGTTTTAAAAATGGAGATACTAAGAGCTCATTCCAGTTTCATACTGCTCAGAGAAATATATTAATCACACAAACATCCATTACTTCACTCCTTTGTCTTTGAAGGGCTTCCACTCTCACCATGTGACCTTTGGAGAGTGTCTGGTTAGGTTTTTCTTTACCGTTCTTTCTTCCATCCGCTTTCCCTTCCCCCCATCGCATCAACTACTCTCTGAATCTGCTCACAGAGAAAAATATGTAGCCTACGCTGTAAACATTGCCTTACACTATTAATCTCGTACAATTTTACAGAATCACGATAGCACTGATACTTTACTTACATTAGCTTGCATTTGTTTGGGAACCAGATAGCTGATGTTAGCAAAGAAATGGTACTAAAATAACGTAAAACTATTTTACACTGGTAGGCACACTCAGAGTCAAAGTCGTACGTCTTGGAATAATATGACCACCGAGCTCGGAATAGCAGTGGCTAGAAAGTAATAGATCGGAGAAATTCTTACACAATGTAGCTTTAAAGGGAATTTCAGTATTTTTTAACCTGGACCCTTGGATTTGTGTCTAAGTGACGAATGTGACCAAAAATCTTTGAAAATGTGTATTGAGCAACAACGCTGTAACTGGCAGCCATGAACCAAGCTGCAATGTAATCCTATTTGGCAATAGCAACGTCAATGTATGTCTACTTTAAGTGCTCATTTTTGCAACTGACAGGCTCAGATTGTAAATAGTGCTGTAACTATATGTTGGAAGATGGTTAAGTCTTTTCACAAGGTGACTTTTTCCTGGAAGACAGTAAATGGACTAAAATGGTCTAAATGGACTGTTCTTCTTTAGCGCTTTTCTAGTCTAAGCGACAACTCAAAGCGCTTTTACATAGTACAGGGACCATTCCTAGGCCTACTTAGTGGTTGTTTATAATTTAAAAAAGCCTTATTTAGCTCTAATCAACAGTCCAGTTCAGTTTAGTTCAACAAGTTTGTTTTAACTCAATAAAACAGATAGAACGTCTCTTTGGGGCATAAAACTGTCACAACAATGTCAACACTATGCAAAAGTGACTGTGGCAGATAGTAAAGGGCTAAGGAAGTAGTATATGGAGGGAAGCCTTACACTGGTACTTCCCTGAGACACCTACAGAGTCTCTGCATTATTGATGACCTGCAGAGTAGACCATAGAGAAATATGACACCTCGCTACACATACATGCAGCTCTGCACACAATGAAGGCCTTCTGCATTGTATCCTATAGGTTCATGTCCACAATCTTACATTGACCTAGATATAGGGCTGGGCGATATGGGGAATGTGGAGAACCAAATTCCTCAATATCGATATTGTGGCGATATTCTAGGGTTGACAATAGGCTTCACACTTTGATTTTAGAAGAACAATCATCAGTAATGTGGAAATAATGTCTAAGTGGGGAAAAGGTAAATAATAGAACAGCTAAAACAGTCTGTTAAGTTCAGAAAAGTGCATCACTTTACTGTAATGCAGCCTTTAAAAGCAGGAAAAGACAACACTTGTCTCATATCACGATATTGCAATATCCCAAATCTAAGACAATACCTAGTCTCATATCACGATATTGATATATCGATATATTGCCCAGCCCTACCTAGATGTACATATAAAATATGAATACACTTCTTTTCGCACTACACTCCTGAGAAATATACATAGGTTGCTGGAATTATTTACAAACAGTATTGAGTTCATTGAGAATGATTAGTATCTAGTTAATCACACCTTTTCTTAAACTTCTGGCTTTTTCAACATAGTGATACCTTTTCTAAACTAAGACAGATTATTTCCAATAAGTATTACAAACATCACATCATTTACATATATTTATATAGTTAGTTATCTGAATTTCACATTGCATACATCAACATACATATCAAGCATCTATTAGACTGATACAGCACAATGAGCGCCACAGTTAGCCTACACCCAATACAGTTTTGTAAATACAAAATGAGCATTCAGGACAGACTACCTTGACATTGTCTACATTAGCGGCTCTCCAAAATGGTCAAAAGGTCCCAAAGCCTCATTGCCTCATTGTCTCAATAAAACACATACTTCATGATAAATCATTCAGTTGCTCTAAACATCTTGCATTTAGAATGAACAAAGTTTAGAAAGCCCAAAAGAACCAAGTTTGTTAATCAATCATTCTTCCTAACTAGTTTTTCAGGTGAAAACAAGCTAAAGTTTCCCAGGAAACTGACAAGAATTTTCACTTGCACTAAGAAACATCATTTTAAAAGAGTCTACTACAAGATGGCTTTGTAAGATGGATATGTTTTTAGCACAGGCACGTAGGAAAAGCTCAAATAGATAAATATTTTTTTGGCCAACAGTTCATATTTTCCCACTCTATACTAAACGAGCAGTTTACTAAACGAGTACAAGCGACAGTATTAATACCAGAGAGGTTAGCAATGGATAAAGCTTTTAATACAGAGCCAAATCATGCAGCCTATTACTGTAACACAGAGACCCTCCAAATATCTGCCAACTGAGCCAGAGCAGAGACTACTGTCAATTCTCTGGAGTCGTATACTGTAGCTGTGGATAGAAGAAAGGCAGAGAGCCAGAGAAAACATTCTACTGTGCATTCTTAGACAAATGGAACCTCACTCTCCAAGCTTTCTGATGTTGGATGAGTTGTAGGCTTGGGTCAACCTCTGTAGTTGACTCCCCTGCTGTGTGGTCAGCTTGAGTATGGGATTTGGAGCCCCTAAACCTACTTTGCCCAGGACTAAAACTGTACACCTCACCCCTTATGTTACAGTAAGTACGTGGAAAGCTGAGCATCTGGTCTGAATAAACAAAGCAGGTCGGACTGCGTGTGTGTGTGTGCGCACAGGCCAGACATGCTGCCTCATGGCTCAGCATGAGCTGGGACTGCTGCTGCAATGGTTTTCACTAAGAAATTAAAACTGACATTATCACATGAGGATCTCATTGAGTAGTTTCATAATGAAACATCATTAAGCCAATTAAACAGTACACCCTCTGAAGGGGTGTGCCAGGGATTACTGTGTAATAACAGAATTAAAAAATACAGTTGTTGTTTGGCTGTTGTATGACAGAAAACCTAAGTACTAATCAATAATTAATTATTCATGTCCGATTCTTTTTTCTGAAGTTCTAGCATAATTGACATACAAAATTAACCTTTTATTCAGTCAGTGAAAAACAATTATAAATGAAGACTGGAACACTGTGGACTGCTCACACTCTGTGCTTAAGCAAAGCTAGCAGCTAGCATGTTGGCTTGCTTCCCAAAGTCACATTTTTATTAGCAATCTGTCGGGAGTGCCAGGATAGGATGCTTGTTTGGGCAACTAGCCAGTTTCATCCCATTAAAGACAAGTGGTCATTAACAACAACAGGAGGGCTTTACACACACCTGCATACACACCTTTCATATATTTACTGTCTTGGTCAGTAGTCCAGGAATATTGGACATGCAAAGTAACGCTTGATTGCATGATTTGGCTATTGGAGTGCACTGAAGAGTGAAAGTCATGTATAATTGTGTATGCAATTTTAAGACTGAATGTGTTTGCTACCATAAAGCTCAAATCAAAATGCAATAAAATATAAGGTATCCCCGGCTGGAAGGACATCCTATGTTATACAAATAGTTATAAGAACTGATTTTGTAATGACATGGCTAAATGGCTTACTAATCCGAAGAAGCTATTGAACCTTGATAAGCAGGTAAGCACTACTAGGTAACACAGGGCAGTAAGAAGTGCTGTTATTCTGTCTCAGTCACCCCACTGAAGTGTCTTTAGCAAAACACAGAATTCTTACGGGACACAGTTCTTTAGTTGACCCTGACCTCTGACCTCTCTGTGGGAAAAAAGGAAAAGGACAATTTTCTTCAGGGGGTTAATAAAGAGTCTGTCAGTTTCAAATGCTTATCAGGAATTAACCAACAGAAACAGAGGGTGACGGTGTCATGTTGCTAAAAGGATATTTCAGTCTCTGACCCTGAGGGAGACGTCCCATCCAGGCCATCTGTTCAGACTTGGACTAGGAGGAGCAACAGTCAGATTGGTGCAGATGTAACGTATCCGAAAATTATTGAACAGTATGATGGATAATGTTAAAGTTGTCAATGTACCTATCATTCATTGCCAGCGTAACATTTTCTTTACATGCTTAGTTTTAATTTGGGAACTGTAAACATGCCAATGCCAACGTGCAACAATATGGGTGTACCGACAACTATATAATGACAGGATGAAGAGAACAATAATTGAATGTTCTTATTTGGTTATGCCACTTTGAAGATATACTTGGCGCATTTCATGCAGGTTTTAAAAATCCACCTGCCACTGTCACTTCTTACCAGTTCCTTTTTTTGCCTCATAAAAGGTGAAAAACAGGAAGTGCTGTATCTCTATAAGCCTACTCGTAGACATTGCGCCGTTGCTGTAGTAGGGGGGCCGGGCTGGGACACGCAATGATCCAGTTTGATAAAGTTCTTATTGGACTTTAACTTATCATTGCATCTTCAATAATGTAGCTGTCTTCAATTTAGGTCATCCTGTATATGTCATCTGCGGTTTTTCCTGCATCCACCCTGTGTGATTGTGTGTGTGCTCGTCAGTCGCGAGGGGAACAGAGCAGCAGCCCCGCCCGCTGCAGCAAGCCGACAGGTTTGAATCAGCAGCAACTTTCATTGACTTTATAGTGAAAAAACGTCACAGAATACATTGACGTTAAAATGTTTACTGGTTGACAGGACGTCTTTTGCTGTACATTTTGTTGGTGAGATTTTCAAATCACACACGTCTCGTTTTCAAGTTAGAAACAAGGAAATTAATTTCACCTGTTCTCACTCCCGCTTGGTCAGTGGCTGCAGGTGGGACTGCTGAGATTGTCGCGAGTAATTAGGGCTAAATAAGTGCAATAGGGGTCCCCGGCTGTCAATCAATGTCTTCCTGTGATGCGGGCCCCTGATTGGTCCGGGCCTGTAAGCAACTGCATACTCTGCTTACTGACAGTTAAGCGTCTGAATCACTTATTTCTCCTTGACTACCAGCCAACGTGGCAGGTAGATAGACAGTGTTATTCGCCAATTGCGAAATTCCCCCGCATTTAGCGGGTGGGTGGGTGTTAATTTCATGCACTGACTTCATATGGAGAAGAGCCCCACCAACATTCACAATAACTAAGCAACAGAATACCCCTTCTAATTTTCCACTGGTAAAGCAAAGACATCTTAGCTGGACAGTTTCTACTCAAATAATATCTTACACTGCCTACAAAATGCGGCAGATGGAGAGTCAGTGTCGTTCCTGTAAGTTCAGTAAAACTAGTTGAGCACTGTGAGACTCTTTGTCTACTTATAGAAGCAGCAGTCAGCACAATTTCGGCACACTTTTGTTTATTATTTCATAAGCACAGAGCTTGCCAGATGAGACCTCCATACAAGCCAAGAGAAACACAGAGCACAGGCTGAATCACCCAGAACAGACAACCCGCAGTGAAGATGTCACGACACACACAGCTCTTTCACAGACTGCAGATGTCGAAAACATAAAGAGGGGTCACAGAGCGTGTGTGTGTGTGTGTGTGTGTGTGTGTGCGTGTGTGTGTGTAGGAGGTGCCTGGGATCTAAATGTGGAACAAACATAATTATGTAGGCTACCACCTATTTTGTACTGTATAAATAGAAACATAATTCCAATCCTCATGTCGACAAAACGTCAGACTGCAACTCTCATCCAAAAACATTACAGCAGACAGAAAAAAGAGTAAAGTTATAGTAAGACAGGAAAGGAGGCAGCTCGTTCTTTCATCATATCTGTGAATGGTGAGAACACAGGATAGGGTGTCCAGTGTCAAGTTCTTTGGAATGTAAAATACGAGAATGGACGTTCAAATTACATTTTGCCAGAAAAAAGACAAACATGATTGCATTTTTCAGACAAACAGTTTACTGTTTACACGGATCTATCTCATTGGTACTCACTCAGTGTACTTAGGTATTGACTCTTAAGTGTACATTGTCAATTTTAATTTCAAATTTTGACTGAATATCTTCAAAAGGTGGCTATAGTTGTGATTTCAGCTGTGTCATGTGACCTTGCAGCAACCCTGACGAGTACTGAGGAGTGTGCTGGTCATGGTTTGTGAAGAAGCAACGGACTGTGACCATGACACCCTATTACACACTTTAAACAAGAGAACACACCTCGACTTCACAGCGAAGGAAGGAGGGAGGATAAGCTCATTGAGGGAGATGTGTGTGATGTGTGATGAGATGTGTGATGAGATGTGTGTGTGTTTGTAAATGCCAGTGGGCTAAAGAACAACATATTTAGAGCAGACCAGATCCCAGGAGTTTTAAGAGCGGCAAGAGGGAGGCCACCCTTTGGTCTCACATGACCATGCTCATGGTCGCACGCACCATGCTCGCCCATTTTCAGTGTCCAACATGGTATGACATGGCATGCAACACAGCCTGAGAATGTTCAGGGTAAACAATCTGAACAGAGCCTGAGCTCTGATAACGACCAGCAGTAGCAAACCGTGTTTCCATAAAAATAAATCTTAGTTTGACCAAAGTGGCCCATTTCAATCAATCCGGAATCCACCCACAGTGCCCAATGTCTCACAATGTATAGGCCTATAGAAAAAAATGCGATAAGTTCAATCATAGGTCACAAAGTGCACTGACCAACGCCTGCACAATGACAGGCAGGATGCCCGGCAGATGTTTATCCATTCTCCCAAATAATTCTGGTTCAGGCTGTCTGACCACCGTATGCTGAAATTAATTAAAGTCGAAGTCATGCAGCTCAGTCACACACTATGCATGTCAGTTAAGATAAAAAAGAAAGTGTTAGGCTCACCATAGAAACACACATACATATACAGCGGAGAAGCCAGTCACAAGTCGTTCAATGGGTTAACGCCTCACAATGTGAAGGCTGTAGGCCTTGAAAAAAATTTGACCCTGACATAATTTGAACACGCAACTTTCTGATCTGGAGTCAGACACGCAAACGTTGCAGAAAAATGTTAGGACTACAGGGAACAACATCCATTTCCAAACTGCACTCATGTCACCCTGATGATATGGGGACATATATCAAAGCCTGTTATTATCGTCACCTTCTTTGTTACAGACAGATTGTTCTAGTCAACTAAGCACTAAATAATGATCCGACAAAAGGCTGTGCTGTAAAAATATGTTGTGCAGTTAATGTCACAACTGAAAATGATTTAATAGTCCTAAATTATGTATTTTTTGTGTTGGGTTGTGTTTTGTGCACTTAAGGGAATCAAACTGTTGATTTATTTATTTTACTAATGGCTTGCATCTTTTTTGCAAATACACTCTTCAAATGTTAAGTTTTGGTTCAGGTAATGGACACAGTCCAATTTCAAGTATCTTAACAAAATAAATTTCTATTTTCAAAGAATTTCCCAATTTGACAGCAACCTGAACTTCTGAATAGTTGTCAGGACAGAAAGCCATGGAGGCACAGACAGACAAAGGGGGCAGGGAAAGAGTGCTGATTAAAGCCACTTTCCAAAGGATCACTGGGGACGAACATCCATTATCCTCAAACAGAGACGTCTGAAACTCTGAGCCACAGAAACAGTAAAGTAATGGACTCAGAAACAATGGGAAACAAGCTGTCAAAAGAGAACTACGTAAGTGCTAATTCAATTTGTCTTACTGTAAATTTGGCTTACTGTAAACCTACTGCATCATCGTGGCTTGCATGTTTTTACTAGGGCTGCACAATTAATCGCAGTATGAACTAGTGCAATATCCAAATCGCGGGGGGGCACATTATTTGTTAAAGGAAGAATATGTGTCAAACCATTCTAAAATAAAGTTCTGTGGTGCAAAGACGTCCTGGCCGACAAATCATATCCTACCGTCTAAAGAAATTGTTTTTTGGTGCAGATCCTTGGAAAATAAAAGTAAAAATGTGTTTCTTAGCCATTTTCAGCCGTTATTTTTGACAGAACAGCTGAGGATATGAAAGGGGAGAGAGAGGAGGGGAATGGCATGCAGCAAAGGGCTGCAGCTTGGAGTCAAACCTGGGCCTGCTGCGTCAAGGAACAACCTCTACATGTGGACTGCCTCTCTACCAACTGAGCCCTCCAGCCATACCCTGCATACAGTAGGAAGTGTAGAATTATTTCAACTGTGAGGACGTTTTGGCAAAAGGTAATAGTTTTTGTTTTAAAGTCCTAGACTTTGGAAAACATTTCCCAAATGCTAACAATCAAGGAATTTATACTCTTTGACCGTGATGGGATTTGAACACGCAACCTGTTGAACTGGAGTCAGACGCGCTACCATTGCACCACAAGGTCCAGAAAAGTACAGGGGATAGTTGGGATACTCTGTACGCCAAAGCCTGTTTTTACCGTCACCTACTTTAAGTTCTACTTAGATATCAGCACTAAATGAATTCTTATCCACACACTGTTGATCATCTGTTTGTCTAATGCCACATTTGCCATTGTGAACTGTAAAAAGGTACCATGTTTTTGTCTTACATCAGCACTCCACCTTCCCACTGAGTAATGGAGGATTGGCTCCATAGCTGGGGAAATGGTCATTGACCCTGGACAGGAAACAGGCAACACATAGGAAAAGCACTTTTACTTCCCAACATTATTGGGAAACATCCGCGTAGGTTAATTAGGGCCCTTTGATTTCCAGGTTAACACTGAGGTAACGGCAAAATCGACAGATGCGAGGCGTGAGTTTGTGGAAGATTTTGTTGCAATGTGTGCTGAAGGTGACATACCGCTCAAGAAAGTGAAGAGGCTACGTCCGTTTCTTGTTAGACATTACGAGCAAGGAAGCGCCAGCAGCCTCAGCAGAGCCAAGGGTCTTTGACCAGCACATGCAAAAAGTGTTGTCGACGAAACCTCTGACAACCGAGATCACAGTGTCCTCAACATTGTTATAGCATCCAATATGAGCATCCAATTAGCTTTTATTTAGGTAGGCAAATACAGCATATTAGCCCATATTTAACTAGGCCTAGGCCCTATATTAAATAATACATAACATTTAAGTGAAAAAAGGCAAATCTGAAAAATCCGAAAGGGCTAAAAATAAATCCCAAAAACAGAATTTAAAAGAAAATACAACAGATTTCATAGGGCCCTAGTTAAAAGAGAAAGAGAAAAGTAAAAGTGAGGTGAGAAAGGCGGGCAGGAAAGGGGGAGGACACCAAGGAGTGAAAGTGAGACAAAGACAAAGGAAAGAAATTAAGGACAAAGGATGTTTAATAGTTTAAATAAACCAATTAAATAGCAAGAGAGGGAAAGAGAGTAAATGCAGTGCATCACCTTGCAAAATAATGGGGTCATATTTGATTTCCCAGATTGCAGTATGTTTAAATAGTGACAGGGAAATTCAAACCTCTCAAACAGATACAGGGGAAGAGTTAAACAACAACAAAAACTGTCTCACTATCTCTTACAAACCCATCAGTACACTAAACCAAACATGCATGCAAGGTAATTTGATAAACTTGCCAAACCTTTGTTAAACATACACTCTGCAGAGCAAAAACCTATTGGTTACCTCTACTAAACTATGCAAAGCTGCCCTATACAAATATTTCAGAGATTTCCTCCAACACATACACACAACTAGGGCATGAAGTTAACTTTTTTGACCACTTTGGATGCTTTTATAAAGACCTTCGTGGTCCCCTAATACTGTATCTGAAGTCTCTTTCCCAAAATTCAGCCTTGGTGCAGAAGTACAGTCACTAAAGCCAGTCCACCAATGAGCTTTCTGGGGTATGGGGGTGTGGCCTTGACCAACTGCCACTTTGATCGTTTGAAAGCCATGATGTCTCTCACTCATGGGTGGGCCAAATTCTCTGGGCGGGCAAAGCAGAGAAAGAGGAGGTAACCTTGCCCCTTATCCCCTCATAAGGAGCAAGATTCCATATCGGCTCATCTGAGCTTTCATTTTCTCAAAGGCAGAGCAGGATACCCAGGGCTCGGTTTACATACCTATCCCCATTTCAAGCCACTGGGGGGAACAAAGGCAGGCTGGGGGAACTCATATTAATGTTAAAAAACCTCATAAAGTAAAATGTCCATGCCATGGGACATTTAAAATTTAATTTAACTTTGTCCAAAAGCAATTTTTCTCCTAGCTTTCAGTCAAATGAATGTCTGACTATTAAACAACCATAAGATGGATGGCAACCTAAAACTCTGGAAGAGTTGCCACAAACTAGCTGAGGTTATAATCAAACAGACAGAGGTAACTAAATTAATTCAGAAAAAAAGAGTGCTGTGATGCGGCAAAAGAATATTTGACTCCAGATCAATGGGCTGTACTTTCAAAAGTGAGTGCAATGGAGCAAAGCCTTCAAAGATCAAAGCTGCACACCAGGGTTTTAACATGACTAAGCCTCTATCTTCTATCTGGAAGAGCCTCACCTGAATAAAACTGAACAAGCTGCTCATCTCATACCTTCCCAACATGGCCTCTTCTGTGCTTCCTGAGATGTCACTATCATTTGTTATTTAGTACCGTAATGGCTGCACTGATGGATGAGGATTATACTGCTCCTCAGATCTCTGCAGGGTAAATCTAGACAGCAAGCTAGACTATCTGTTCAATCTGAATATTAGTTTGCATGACTAACACAACTTTTGAACATACACATTTCACCCAAGACAATTGTGATTGGTTTAATGAAATGCCAATAAACCAGAGAATGTTTTTCTCCCATCCCTGAATGCTGTGTGGACTAGCCAGACCCACCTCTGCAGCGCTGTGGAGGAAGGTCTGGCAATGCGAGACTAGGAAGAAAGACACATGGCCACTTAGCCACTCGGCTGCTTTGCTGTTCACTGTTTTAAAGCTTGGCAGCAAAAACAACATTTAGAGCCAAAGGTTGTCAGAGACGCCTGGCTCACATGCTGTCAACAGCGTGCTAGTTCCTGGTTGCAGACGTGAGGCTGTTTGCATAGTGTCACACAAATTGACTTCCTCCATTAATGTCACTATTCTGGATTATTTGTTATCAATGTGACTAAATGCTGGAATAGAGCATTATTAATGCCAGATCATGAAGTCTAAGATTCAGATTGAGTAACACTGATTGCCCATCCCCTCTGCACACACAAGTGGAGGTAGAATTTTGTCTTTGGCATGCAAGAACGGCAACACACTTTGCTGTCAACACCAGGGGACAAGTCTCCGATTTAGAACTGCATCATTTAAACACATAAATCACTGTCACCGAGTCTGTTTATCATCCAAGAAAACGGTCATCCACTATAGTCATACTGTTCCTGAGGTATGACCTGTTTTTATGAATCTTCCATGCAGTTAGAAATCCTTCTCCATGCCAGTATGCAATGTGTTTCAAAATAAAATATATTGTGTTCAATGGAAAAAACGTTTAAAAAAGAATACTTTTATAGCTGTCTTTGCAATGCCGTAATACTCGTACGGTCAGAATCTCATGCCGGCCCATGCCTAGCCCCAATCAATCCACGTGGATAGAAAGATTTTCCAGTGTTAAGTGTCAAAGAGGAAAATCCCTCACCTCAAAAAACAGAATGTGCCTTCCTTGTGTTTAAACCTTGTAATTGCGATGTTCCCATGTTGTCCTTCTAATGGCAACCGGGTCTTTCAAACATATTAACGTTATATTTAACTTTGAGGGGAACCCACCCACAACTAATGAAGTGCCTGTGAAGAGAGAAGCAATGCCATTCAAGATGTGCACTAAAAAGGGGGTTTGCACGTGAAATGTTCATTTTGGTAAAGCAAAGAAATGCTGTGCTCATGTGGGTTTCATCATCTGTCCACAGGATCACCAGCTGGGAAATATTAAGTTTAGGAAGGGTGGACTATATTGAGTATGTCATGACTCAAGGCTGCAACTATTATGCCACTTCTCCTTCTAGTCTTGCTGCTACTACTACTACTACTTCTACTATTACTGCTTTCTCCTGCTAATGGACTAACCACGCAACCTTTAAAGACTTGGAATGTATTACACCACATTATTCTCATATCTCAACATGACCCACTATGCTCTTTGTATTTATCCCATAATATCTTTCAAAATGTCTCTGATGTGTTCTCAACATTACATAGGGAAAGGATTAAAGAACGAGGAAATCGGTGGGTATGAATGTAATTTAATAAAAGCTCCATGCACAATTGTGTATGGAGTCACCTCTCAATAGATGGCCTTCTAAACAGTGAGCCGTATGAAAGAAAAAAAGGACACTTAAAGTAGGCCTTTATGAGAAAGAAGGGAGGCTAGCTAGTGGGATAGAGAAGATAAAGAAAACAAGAAATACAAGGAGGAAAGAGAGTACAAAACTAAATACAGGAAATGAGGGGGAGGGTGTAAAAGCAGGATAGAAGAAAAGAAAGGGGTGGGGATAAAAGTGGGAAGACAACAAAAGAAGGTGAAGAGAGGGGAAGGAGGTTGAGAGAGAATATGAAAGATGTTAAGAGAAAACATTGAAGGGTGTGCTGCAAGGTTAAATCTAATGAGTGTTTATCGACGAGTGAATTAGGGACACATTTACACCACGGAGAGTGGAAGTTTTCACACACGTCCATGAGCATACACACACACACACACATTCATTCTAGGTAATGTCAGGACCTGCTGATGCTTCAAAAAGCAACCTCAATACATCTCATTTTTTTTGGCTGTGCATGAAGACAGGGTTCCACTAAGCTGAAAAATACCTGCAAGGTCGATTTAAACCAGCTAAGAGCTACAAGTGTGAATAACATGGACACTTCCACAATGACCAAGCAAGGATTTACCTTACATAGCACTATTCTCCAAGGTGATAGCAGTGTTGTAACTGCACTCTATTTTATTCCATATTCTTATGTTTTGCTTATATCTCCTTGTCTCTATGTTGTGCCACGACCCGACACAAAAACACAGGCACCCCATTGACGAGACCACCAGCTAACCACTGTGCCAATGTTGCTGTGGTTCAGCCTGAGATGCAAGGTGATGTAAGTGGCATTGAATCTGCTGCTCCATGGCCTCTCCTCCCCCTCCGCCCAGTACTTTCACCAAGGCTGTTCTCATTAAAGTCATTGAGTGATGGAAGGGAGACCATCAATCTCTCTTTAACACCACCAGAGTTGAACGCTTGGTGTGAGAGGAAAGCCACTGGAGAGGACAAATGGCTTTGTTTCCCCTTGACTTCAGGGTCCATTGGTATCTCTGGTGGTGGTGGTAGGTGTAAGAGTGCAAGGCTGGAAACTGGGGCAGAATCCCATGCAGTCCGTTCATGAATATGAAGAGGCACACGGTAAACAGTTGTAGGGTGATCCACTGATAATCTACTTTGAAGCAGAGGGCGTTCAAGTGGGCTTGTGTGTGTTTATCTCTGAGCTAGAATGTACTGCCAGACACAGACCAAAGCAATTGATTCCTGGCCAATGCACAAACCAGAGAATTTCTAATAAGGGGAGGACTTCAACTCTCCTGATACTTCTGGCTTCTGAACTGCAGTTCACCCTGGTTCCATATGAGGGCGCTCACAGAAGAGTGCAGGTTGAATGGGGGTCTATGATGCTATACCCCTCAAAATCCACTTTTCTCAGGATATAGTTTTTTGTAGAGTAATTTGAATGTTGCATTTGAAAAGGGCTAAGAAAATACACACTTTTGGGTGTTAGATTTTTTTAAAGTTGTTTTTTTGTTCTAAAAAGCCTTTTAAAATGCCAATGACGTCATACACATCGTACGGCTGGAGATACTCCTTTACGTCACTTCCTTTGTTCTCTCGAGGCATCAACAACACAGCTGACAGGTTAGTCTCTCCCTGTCCCAAAGACGTTTACTAATGTTTTAAAGACCACACTGAAAAATTCACTCTGACATTCTGGTTTTGCTTTGGATGCCATCAAGCGGGATCTCTGGTCGTAATCAGTACTTTACTGACCAATCAGAATTCATTAGCAGAATGTTAGCGTGTTATGGGCAACAACGACTCAACCTGTTAGAAATCAAAAGGACAAAAGTTTCGACCTATAATCCATTTTGAACCTGCAAAAACTACAATCAAATGGGAGATTCCTCAACGGGAAACAGGCAAAAGGGACACATTTTGCCATCTAGCTTCAAAGAGTCCCATTCCTTTTGCACTTGCCTCCGATCACCCCCAGTGGAACTCTGGTGGAACTGCAACCAAATGTGGTACAATGGGGCAAAATAGGGAGTGAACAGGCTTTCCTCAGACGGGCTTTGCAGAAACCAAACATATCCCATTTGGAGAACTTGTTTTGTTTCCAAAGGAGAAAACAATGTGCTTGTCATGCTATTTTAAGCCAAAGCTTTGGACAAAGCAAGGCCCTTTGTAGGCAAGTAATTCATATCTAAGAAACACCTCAAATATCGCACTGGATGAACTAAGACCCCACAGGGCAGAATGGATGTTTTTCTTGGGAATACTGTGGGCAACTGACTGCAAGGTGATGAAAGTTTAAGTGGCTTGGGGCATTTTGTCATTTGCAAAAAGGAAAAGCAGGGTTGCTGGGGAAATGAGTTTGGTTGACAGTCTATACGATCATAGCAAGACACCAGCTCAACCAGATCCTTCACCTAAACCTGGCAGCATGTACCAGATACACTCTCTCCAGGCTGCCACTGACACGTGTCAAAGCAAAAACTAGCACAATTTGTACATTCAAACACCTCAGAGGTCTTGTTCGATCACTCAGACCACATTGCGAGGTGGATTCAACATAGCAGCGTGTCTGGCCAATTGTCCTGGGCCACAAAAAGGGCCATTTGCTCAACTGGGAGTGGAACTATGAACCCATATGAAAGTATCACTCATTTCACAGAAACCAGTGAGAGTGAATCCTTGGTTTTGGATGTTTTAATCATACTCAGTGATGCGTCAGCGTTTGGCTGTCTGGAGCTCTGTGCCCCACGGTTGCCTGAAAAAAGCAGCGACTGATAGACCATAACCTTATTTTTGGTTTCATAAAATGTCTCTGAATTCACAAATATGTAGAAAATGTCCACATACATTCCATCACTTACAGTGAAACATCCGTTGTTGCTATTTAGTAGTCTTCCGATGGCAGACATATCTCCACAGCGCTGTGCCGATGCTGGAGTAACTATTTAGAAGCAAAAGTAGGTGTTTTGATTTTTAAAACCTTTTATTATGAATTAGCTATACTGGGTCTTCATCAGCAGTATTACAACTCCAATAAGCAAAAATGAAACATAAAATAAAAAAGACAGAAACTACACTTCAAACCACAGAGATTCAGTGACGTTACAAACGTACTCAGAGCAGAACACACATAGACTTGTGTCTATGTGTGTGCTTTTTCAGTTGGCATTGCACGCTTCTAATGTATGATTTACTGTATGTGAGATTAACAACTGAAATGTATACACACACACACACACACACAACCAGTCTACCGATTTATACAAATGATGTATGTGTTTATCTGCATATAGAGCAGGAAGTGGGATGCGATCACAAGTGATCAGTCAAGACGCATTTGAAGATAGGCTGCACGATTTAGAGAAAAAGTTGTGTTGCGATTGTGATTTACAATACTGTCATTGTGATTCGATAAAATAAAAATATCCTAACATTTTGCATGTGTATTTCTCTCAAAAATACAAAGTGAATCTTAATATGCACGTGAATGACGTCACCGGACCATTCCGGTGATGTCTGTGTTCTCTCATTTTTAGCATTCAGAAACAGCACTTTTTGTTTTCTTTGGGGGGGGATCTTTTCCCTTTATTATAGTAACAGTGGATAGACATGAAAGAGGGAGGGAGATGGAGGGATGACACACAGCAAAGGGTTGCAGGTCGGACTCAAACCCGAGCCGCTGCAGGACTCAGCCAACATGGGGCGAACGCTTACCGAGTGAGCTAGACGCCGCCCCCAGAAAAAGCACTCCTCTATTCTGCTAGTACAAATACATTCCTTCTGGAGTACAGAGAATTAGAATCTAATGCAACAGATGCATTTTCATTCCTTCACCGAAAGGCCGCAAAATCACTAGCTATCATTGTTGGACTCCATCTTTTAGGCACATATTTTGGGGATGTGAGGATCTGTTTGCAGGAAGCAGATGCTATTTGTAGGCTCTCTCCTACCCTCAGGCATTACTGATCATAGGGTGCGAGATAGTTGGCCTGTCAGTGGCAAGTCAGCATCTTCACAGCCTCAGAAAACAGACGACAACCCACCCCTGATTCCTCAGGACTCATGTCGGCTGACAGTGCCTCTCAAGTTATTTGGGGTAGGGGAAATGATAGTGCATGCTGAATTTCCCTATTCATTATTGTTATAAGACATAGAAGTCTAAGACTGTGGCTCAATGTCCTGAGAAACCTCCTTAGTCATACAATTATCACAGTTTTAAAATACTGAAATAACTGTTTCGGATTTCTCAGACAGCAGCTCAAAAAAACTACCCTTGGAGCAAAACATGTTGTAGGCTTTTCATGTTGTCACTAGTGTGTTAAATAAGGTCTCACAATTAAATTGAAAAAAAATATTTGGAAAATAATGTTCTAATGAGTCCCGACCACAAAGACAAACACATGAACGCACTGTGACTGACCTCAATTTCACATTTAAATAGTCCCCATGTCTTTCAGCCGCGCTTCCTAAGTCTGTACTGAATGACCCCATTTCATGGTCCAAGCAACTACTAATCATACCGCAACATGTTCCGTGACCAGAAAAAATGCCTTGGCAGGAAATTACTCTGCACAACTTTCCATATTCATCAGTTAAATCTCTATGTTGGCCATCAAATCCAGATGAGCTGAATTCACAATTCTTTGCAGTAACATGGTGTCACACTAACTTGGTAATGAAAATGTGTGAAATAATGCTTTGGGACGATCTGATAACTTTGAAAACACAAACCTCTATCTTCTAAACATCTGCACATGTTTGTATCAGCCTACTTAGGGTAAATACACAAATGCAGGGGAATGCCAACAATAATATTTTTTATGATAAAAGCAAGTCAAGATAAGTGGATTGTTAACTATCAATTTGCCCAAGGGGAGAACAATCATGATGTTAGAACTCTGTGTGTTTGTTGCTCGTTTCCATCTTGCCAACATTGAGTGTAAAATCAACATCATCAATCAAACATGAAATCACTATTATTACAAATCTGTCAGAGCATCAAAGCAACCCGCAGATTGCAGTCAGATAACCGTTCTAGTAGAGCCATCTTTGCAGCAAAGCAGTGTCAGGATGTCACTTATTTGTTTGCTGTGGCTCTCCCAAGGTGTCCGTAAGACAAACAACAAACCATTCATCATGCTATTGTTCTTCTGTGTTCATGTCAATTCAAATCAAAGGCATCTCAGTCACCAACACAAGAAGACTGAGTCATCTCTGAATCATTTTTGTCATAAAAAAACTTAGTAGCCTTGGGCTGCTATCGCATATTTGTCGTTGTTGAAGAGTCATAAAAAACGTCTTTACTCACTCAAAAAGTCAAGCATAATGAAGCTACAGCCAAGGTTGAATAGCAATGCTCGGTGGTAACACACAGGACAAATGGCATCAGCAAACTAAAACTAGATGTGTGTATGTCAATAGAATCAGAATATTTCTTATCTTTAGTGTCTATCGAGGATTTTCAACAGAGTCCAAAAGGAAAACAATTAACATCAATTTCATTCATACTTGATAGGACTGCTGACTCGTCACACCGAGACCATTTTAGGCCTCAACTCATATTGATAATTATACGACACAAAAAGATCATTTGTCAGAGTTAAGCCAAACGGACTACTGTAGCATATTTCCACAACAGAAACTCTGGAATCAGTGCCCTGAGAACAGACAACAGTGAATTCCTGCAAGAGAAGTTTTAGTCTTGATTTTAAATACTTTAAGCTCCAGAACACAAAACATTTTCCCTTAACTTCAAAGAAAAAGAATCCACTCTAGCATTGTTGCAAACTTTTCCCATCACTCTGTTCATATGGCACTTCCTGATTCAAAATAAATCTTTCCAAATGACTGCAATATCCCCCAGTCTAAGCCCATCTAACATCAAGGATTTATTTTTTTCCTGCAGACCTTAACATGCCATTTTCATTCCACAGCTCTGTCTGGATGTTTAATAGGATATCTGAGTGGGCAGATGTTTGGAAAAATCCAGAAAAACAGATTCACATTGATGCCAGTCATCTCAGTGTATGAGCAGTGATACATAACATCTTTTTCAAAGAATTTCAGTGAACAGTGCAAAAGCATATCACAGGTAAATACAGCCCCTTTCACACCTGCACTGGAAGAGCTGTATGTCAGAACTCAAATACAGGGTACGTGGGGGGGGAGGCCAACGTGCCTTTTTTGTCCATATTTTGTTCATATCTTCTCTATGACGATGGCCAATAAGTGGTCTGTTTAAGAATAATATTTAACGTTAATAATTACCTAGATAAAACGACCTAAACCTTCATATCACATGATGACCAGGGTTATCGCGTGACGCATGTCGTCTTCCTGCAGGGCATGCCACTTGGACACAGAATGGATGTATTAAGTGAACGGTACACAGTTCGTCGGTGGCCAATGATATTAATTCTTCTCTTTGCAATGTCACCTGTGGTGTACCTTAAGGCTTGGTTCTTGGGCTTTTTTTTACGTATATTAAAGATCTGTGTAACGTATCAAACAAACTGTATAAGTTAATTATTTGCTGATGACACAACTGTTTCTTCCTACATTCTTACAGAGTTTAGTCTACAATATTTCTTGGTGTGCAACTTGGTGAGTCCCTTTCTTGTAATTGGTACAATCAGTAAAATTACAAAAATGTGTTGGGGTCTTGGGAAAAGTCGGTTCCATGATAAACACGGAGGTTGCCATGCTTTTATATTATTCTATGGTTTATCCTTATATACACCACTGTAACTCTGTGTGAGGAAGTACTCATCCCACTAAAACTGCCTGTTTCCATCTTCAGAAAAGGGTATTTTGAATAATCTACTGTGTGCATAAAAATTCTTCTTCTCAACTTCTGCTTTGAAGATCAGCCATTATCAATGTTAATCAAGTCGATCAACTACAGATTGCTTTATCTGTCTGAATTCTAAATAAAAATACTTTCTTCATTCTAAAATGAACTCTTTTTTTTTTTTTTTTTTTACATGCCACTCGATATAACTACAAATTTAAGCCTTCAGTTTGGTTTTTTATTACAGAGGTTTAGTGATATGGAATACTTTGCCATCATATTTTAGAAAGCTTTTAGAAAGCTTTGTTTTTGTCTGTGCAATGTTATCCCTATGGAATGTCTTTGTAAACAACTCATGTAACTAATATTACTTTACCTTTCCTATTTAGTCTCTTTCTATTTTAATTGGATTATGCATTGGAGAGTAATCAGTTTAAGTCCCTCTAAGGTTTTTGCATTTCTTCATTACATCTTACTGACTTTGTGTATTTGATCTGTAGTATTGGTGCATGTGTAAACCAATAACTTAACGTGTTACGTGGGAAACTTCAGGCTATGTTGTTATCTAATTCCTCTAGTCTGGAGTTTATATGAATGGCTTATTTGTTTCAATGTTCTATCCTATTTTTAAACACTAATGGACAGATGCTTTTCAGAAAAACAGGTTTGTTTTCAGATGTGTTTGCAAAACAATAGAAAGTAAATGAAATCATATAACAGGGAGGAGAGATTATTCAGTTATTTAGCAAGGAAATGAAATGGTGCCCTCAGCTTAACAGAAAAATAATGATTTTGTTTAACAGCATAATAGATACCAGGCCAGCAGGAAACAGTACATGAGAACAATAATGGCAGATCAATAGATGTTGGGTTCGAAAGACAATTAACACCATGATTTTGGCACAAGGCTTTTTATGTATTGGTAAATTAATCAGGTTAAACTGCATCCAGGCAACTGCTGTGTCAACAGAATGACAGATTAAGGGTATGCTCATAATGAGTACTGAATGAATAATGAATGTTAAAAAAGTCAAAGCCAAACCCAGTTTAAAATTAAAATTGGGGTCTAAATATAACCTGGAAGAGATATTTTACTTCCATTACCTAACTTGACACTTTATTAAAAAGACATGAGTTTGTGATGTAGGCTAGGTCATTAATACTTAATAATAATTAAGATCACTAGTTAGTATAGGCTACTTTTATTATACTAGTATAGATTAGAGTTAGTATAGTAATATATACCACACAGACGCTACATTACCAGTTGTTGATTTGGTTTACCATCATTCGTGATTATTGTAGTCTATATCCATGACGTTCCACTTTCAGGGTTGCTCCATTGCTGAAGGAAATTCCACCAGATTCACTGTTTTCGGCTGGATGTCCGTTACCTTCTGATGGAATTTTTAACTCCAGTCGATTTCTGAGGACTATAGTTACCTGGTCCTCAGATCTCTGCAGGGTAAATCCAGACAGCTAGCTAGACTATCTGTCCAATCTGAGTTTTCTGTTGCACAACTAAAACAACTTAACGTACACATGTTCCACCAAAACAAGTTCCTTCCCGAGGCTATTTTGAAGCGGCAACGTGACTCCAAAATTCTATAAGTCAATCATTAGCAATTAATTATTGTATTTCCCCACGCAGTGAGTAATTTGACAAAGTCTATTTTTTCCATTTCAGTCTTAGTTATGACCCAACACAATAGACATGTATTAGACAGATATTAGATATGGAATAAACATATTAGCAGATTCTAACAGTTTTAGATCTGGTGAATTAGAAAGTGTAATTTATGATCCATGAACAATTATAGATTTAAAAATCATAATATTATTTGTTAAACTATGAAGCTTCATATAATACACATTTTTATATCATGACAATTTAAAGCACACATATAATGCTTATTTTCTTGCAGAACAGAGACATGTAAGTTACTCTTTTGTAGATTGTGGCTAACTAGTGTGTGCTGTGGTAGTGTTTTGCCATTGAGAACGAGCTAGCATGCTAGCGGTAGCATGTTACGGTTAGCTACCTCGACCCGGCTAGTGACGTCGAGTTTCAACGGCTCACCCGGAGACTGAAGGCAGGACATATTCAGAAACCTGTATCTCACTTAAAACAGCATTGATAGTTTTTCACGCGTGTGGAAGCACCAGAGACACACAATAACACCCCAAATCCCAGAAAAAGGCATTTTCTTTTCCATAATATGGACACTTGAAAAAGTATGACACCCTGACAGAGTGCCACAGAACCCACTTTAGTACAAACCTGCCCTGCTTAAGCAAAGCACTGAATTGCTAAAGGGGTTAGTTGTCTAGGGATGCCTGGACATAAACACAACTTCACGTCTGCCACACATTTGACATCCCTTCCACATTTTCCATGCTTTATTTCAAGTTAAAACGCAAGCACCATGCATAGCCATTCTGTTAGTCTAGGTCTAACAAAGTGTATTTTGTCAGCTAGAATCCACAATGGGAAGAAGACGATTCAGAAAGAATAATACAAATGGACTGAGACCCTTTGGATCCTTTTAAGGGGGTCATGCAAGGGGGGACAACACCAGGGATGAAGACTTAAAAAAAGCAAAAAGAGGAGAGATATTATCTGGTTCAAGAAGCAAATTAAACCTGCCACAACACCGTGTGGAAAAGTAATCTTAGGGAAACACACAAAGACTCAACTTTACACTCAGGGTAGCATTCTAGCATCTTTAGCTCATTAGTAGCCAGCAACAGGCAGCTAGTTTACAGCACAAACATTAGCAGTAAGCTAGCTAGCTGGTGAATAACGTCTACAACTAGCAAACTAAAAGACAAATATTTTTCACATTGTTAACGATTATATTCCATTTAGGCGTATTTGTTCTATGTGCCTGGTAATATGGTGGCTCACTGTCATTACTTACTTATAAGCACACATTAACAGACATATCATTAAAGCTTTTAGTTCCACCTGTGGTTTGCCTGCTATGAAAAGTTGGTTTATTTTGGGGATTTTTAAACCAGAACTTTGTATCAGTCATCTTTAATTTAGGGTTGTTTGTATTCATTTTGCTACTCATTTGTGATGCACTGTTTTCAAGGCCACAGTAACAAACACACAAAAACCCAACTGTAAGCTCGGGGCAGCATTTTAGCATATTAGGCTCAAAAGCAGCCGGCACCAGGCAGCTAGTTTGCAGCACCAACATCAGCAGTAAGCTAGCTAACTGGTGAATAAAGTCCACAACTAGCAAGCTAAAAGCCCAATATTTTTCACAAAACAGAGCTAATAAGGACAGCAAATGATGGACTTACGTTTGTCAGCTGGCCAGAAAAATTAAATCAATGCTGTTGTTGCTCCATATCTGCTGGGTGTAAAGTAAGAACTTGATTACTAAAATGCTAACGTTAGCCATAGCAACTTTATGAGGTGATAATACTTCAAGGCAATTTGACTGTCCACTCATTTAGAAGTTATTCTGCGCAATGTCTTTCCATTAACAAATTACATAACATAGGTTAGCAGGAAACACACTGATGAAATAATAGCGTAACATTATCAATAGTGCATCATTTCATTGTTATTTTAGAAGGCCCCAGTCAGCTAGCTAGTTTGCAGCAGAAACATTAGCAGTAAGCTAGCTAGCTAGCTGGTGAATAAAGTCAACAGCTAACAAGCTAAAAGCCAGATATTTTTTCACAAAACAGAGCTAAAAAAGCAAATAATTGACTTACATGTGTTAGCTGCCCAACAACACAAAAGCAATGATGTTGTTGCTCCATATCTGCTGGGTGTAAAGTAAGCACTTGATTACTAACATGCTAACGTTAGCCGTAGCAACTTTATGACGTGATAGTATTTCAAGGCTATTTGTCTGTCCACTCATTTGCGTTTTTCTACGCAATATCTTTTTCATGAAAAGAAATTGACATGACATAGGTTAGCAGGAACACACAGACGTAATAATAGCCTAACATTGTCAATAGCGCAACATTTCATTGTTATTTTAGCCCACACCAGCCAGCTAGTTTGCAGTACAAACATTAGCAGTAAGCTAGCTAGCTAGCTAGTGAATTACGTCCACAGCTAAAAAGCCAGAACACTGATATTTTTTCACAAAACAGAGCTAAAAACACAGCAAATAATTGACTTACATGTGCTAGCTGGCCATAAACACAAAAGCAATGCTGTTGTTGCTCCATATATGCTGGACGTGAAATAAGCACTTTTTTGACACTAAAGCGGTAAAACGTTTTTAACTTCATGAGGCAACTTCAAATCAAGGCTGTCTGTCCAATGTCTGTCCACTCTTTAAGAAGTTGTTCAGCGCAATACGTTTTTCATTTCAAAATAACATGACATAGCAGGAAACGTCCAGGTTTAATAACAGCCTAACATTGTTAAGGATTACTGACTTAATGATACATCAATGGAACAGACCCCTCATTAGAATTGTTAGTTCCACCTGTGCTCTCTTTCTCTCTATCTCTATTAAAAGTCAAATGTCTGTCAGTTGTTTTGCCATACGTTCTATTGCAGCTTTATAAGCTTTTAGATTTTCTGTTGTTGTGGTTTTTTCAAACTTCTTTTCATTCATATTTGGTCATCTTTTATTTAGGTTTCTTTAATCCATTTTCCTTTTATATATGATGCACCTTTTTTAAGATAACAAGTCTTTGGACACTGCTTTAGATGTAGGGTTTATCTATAGAGAAGGCTATAAGTAATATATGTGTTCCTGTCCTAGAGCTCCAAATTAAATATCCTTGCATTGTAACAGGAAAGGGTCTTTGCAGAAAATATCCTCATCCATATATGAAGTGGGAATAATCATTCATAAGAAATGTATCAGGTAGGCCTAGTCCCTCTGAAAGACAATCATGCAGAGGTGTTGTTCCTAATTTTTCAACTAACAATCATACTTGTGCTTCAGCATCTGAGTGCTCTGTAACTGCAAACGTGGTGACAGAAATAAGCTTTTGACAAAACAGCGGATCACACCCAAGAGAGCCTGGTGTGGCCTGCATGTCGAAACACCGCAAACCACATAGTTGGCCTTCGCAACAACTTGCTCACAGTTGGATCCAGCTGGAGGCAGGAATTGTCATCCCACTGAAACGTGGGATGAGAAAAACAAGAGGAACAACTTGAAGAACTTCAGAAGGCTACTGTACTCAAAACAAAAAGAGATGGTCTTTGGACTACTCGTATCCAAATCACAGCACTGAACATACAACATATTTCCCCTGTCAATAAACACTAGAACCAACCATGTCATCATAATAGAACAATACAGATTTTATGGATAAGTGAAGCAAATGTATCCGGCTTTCCACACCATTGTCCCTAATTTAACAATCTGGGCGCACAGTGTGAAGTGCATGGCACAGGTGCAAGATAGGGCCCCATATCTGTCTGGTAGTGAATGCAGATCAAGCCTCTTCCATGATGGTCGGCCAGCCAATCGAGCATGTCCTATTTCATCAACCATTGACCTACAGCTCTGAAAAAAAGAGTAGATTGGAGTTTTTCAAACAGGCAAGCAGCTTTGGGGCAGAAATAATCTTGGTGGTTAAAGTAGATGCTGATATTAAAGCCCATTTTCAAAATAAGAGACCAAACACTGGTCATATATTTCTTTTTTTCCGCTAACTGAAACACTGCTGATGATCAGAAGTTAGCAATTACCCTAACTGACTGACCTAGTAACACTGTAATTTCCCATTTTTTGGGATCAATAAATATCTATCTATCTAATTTATCCTCTATCTTCAGTATTATATTTTTCAAACCGTTCAAGTTTGCCAGGCTACAAAGCTGCTTCCATTGAAGTTTAAATGAACCAATTTGATTATTTCCGCCTCCAAAGCAGCTCTGCCTTTAAGTAATTATTGTATCGAACTATGAAATCTATAAATGCTAGGAAGAAGCTTCTCCTCTTCACAGAGCCAAAGTTGGGAGCTTCTCCTGAATAAAAAGTGGAGCTACAGCAGCCCATCCCATTACTGAACAAAAAAGTAATGCCAATTTTATGAGCAGAAACAGGGGGGATCCATGTTAAGACGTGCAGACAGTATAGACAGTGAAAGCTGTCATAACAGCTTTTAAGAATGTGTTAGGGAGGTTCAAAGTGTTTATCTTAGCAGCATTAGCAAACATAATGTTGGCCATTTCTGCGTGAAATACATGTGATTGAACACCTTGTCACTTTGCTCAAATGTTCCATTTAAAAAAAATCTATATTAACAAATATGGGTTCTTCCAACCCCTTCAATGGCAACAGTAGCGGATCAATGTGTTTTTAGGAAGGCATACTCCAATTGTACACACATCAGAATATATAGAGAGGGTTGTTTGACAGCACAAGAAGAAGATTTATATTTGCTCAGCCCCTTAGCAGCAGGAAACAGTCCTGCAGTAACTTGCCTTGCAAAAGATGGGGAAAAATGATCATCTTCAATACAGCAGAAAAGGAGAAAAATAACAGTAGCAAAAGAAACAATAACCCTTCTAATGAGCAACTTCTGGAAAACCATAAGCAGCAGGAAGGATCTGTATAACAAAAAAATACCACCTATTCTGTCATAGTCTACTGTGTTTCAGTTGTCTGTGGTAAAACCAATTCTTCTAACTCCCAAACGTGGCCTATCGGCTACTAGATCACTAGAATTCCATGAAAGGAGCTTAACGCTAACCGTTCCCAAATTAATCCCATTATCTTCTGGTGACTAATCTGTCATGACAAACAGGAGCTTTAAAGGTAAATAGAAATGGAATTAGACGGGTGAGCAGGAGTGATAAGAAAGAGAGATGAGAGACAAAATTAGAGCTGTAAGTAAGACCATGTGGAGTTCTTGGTGATGTCTGCGTTTTATTGGCACAAGCACAGGTATTGGACATCTTGAATACACAGGAACCCCAGGGCATTTTTGAGGCTACACCTGCTATCTCTAAGGTCTAACATTTCTGAAGCTATGAAGAGCTACAACACAAAGACACGTCATAAGTTATGCGAGATCAAGTGCTGTGCATTGCAGCCTTCTAACAGTTTGGGCTACTGATTAACCGGATTATCTGAACCAGTGGGTTAAGATAACAAAATGGAGTCCCCAAACTCACAAGGCTGAGGCTGGGAAAGGAAAACACGAACTAACAGCTATCAATAACTCGTGTCTGATATGTGAGCGTTTTTCAAACCGAGCCATGCCTAAATGGAACCACATCATTATCTGAAAGGGAAAAAAATAAATGAAGAACACACATGCCTACACAAAATATTTATGTATACATATACCCCAAATTGACCGTGAATGTCTTGCCATGCGATGTCAAGTCCTGTTAAATCTGTGAATTTTTTTTTTAAACAAAAGGAATTTCTGATATTTAGCTCCAAGGGCAGTGGATAATTAAACAAAAAAAAAACACAGTTATTAAAACCACATCAGCAGTAACAACAGAAACTTACCCTAAATGCCCAAACACAAATAACCGGAAAACCAGTCAGACAATGGCTTGGCATAGCTATGGCATACTCTAACTTTGGCAGTTACCACTATGGCATGTGGCCTGCTTGCATTGCGTGTTGAGCAGCTACAGCCCAAAAAATCTCCCAGCTTTGTCTTTAAAACTCAAGCTCAATGCTTTCAACTCAGACTCAGTGCTTTCAACTCAGCATCCAGAGCAACTGGTGGTTTGCTGTGTGCAGATAAGTCTTGGCATGCATGCATGTGCACACCATATATCAGCAGGTGTGAGGCATGCTAGCCGGCGAAGAAGCCCTAAAGTCATCTGCACTTGACCCTAAAGAGACACACTGCTGGTGAAAGATAAGGGATTGAGTTTGGTGTCATTGTCCTTGGGGCCTTCCACATGAGTAGGGAAACCCGCCAGACAGGTTGTAGTTATATACAAATTGGAAATGAAGCTGTAGCAACATGTATTCGGACAGTTTTTGTGTACTTTTTGTTGTTTTGGCTCTGTACTGCAGTACACTGAATTTCAAATAGAGCAACTTTCCGCTTTAATTTGAGGGCATTTGTATACGGGTGAGGGTATAAAATGCACACACTTTTGGACATAGTCCACCCCCCCCAACGCTTTCAACTCAAGAGTCCAAACTTTAACCCCAAAGTCAGTTTCATTTCAGTTCTATAGGTGCTTAACTTGAGCATGAAAACAACAAAAGAAACACATCACAGTTCAGCTACTTCTAGACTGTACTGCATGTGTGTCTACACTGCTCAACTATACTTACATTGAAGTAGTAGCTCTAAGATCTTTCTTTTTAAACTAGTATTTAACTACTACCCTGCTCCTCCATTTACTGTCACCACTATATGCTGCTGTTACCAGCCTCCATGTGAAATTATAGGCTATCTCGCACTGTGTAATCTGTTTTATGCAAACACTACTACATGTTCTATTATTGCTGCAGGTTTTTAACATTGCAAATAGCTCCTAAAGTGCTTTTACAACGCTAGTTGTAAAAGATTTGAGATTTTAGAAGACCCATGGGGAAGAGGTGCCGTGCAGGCCAGGTACTAAACATCTTTTCTTGAAGCTTGGGCAAACTTCATCTCGTGACTTTGGAGCAGCGAGCGTGTGATGTTTTAGGCAAAGACTGGCAGGCAATGATTCCCGTGGAAGGAGTTAGCACGAAACAAGGACTCTGCTCGGTCGGATGGAAAAAAAAGAAGAAAGGAATAAATAAAAAAAAGACAAATTAAGCATAGGAAACTGTAGGAAAGCTAGAGGAGAATACAACAAGTTATTAGGTCCGCATTTCTCCTCTGCTGCTTGACCACAATTGAACCGACCTACTCTTTTTCAGTCAACATCAGTCACATTGCATCCCATCATCCTACAGGGCCTATGCGGCTCTGCCTTGTAAAGTCCACTCACATGATAATCCCCAATTACCTTCCACTACTTTAATATTCCTGCTCACATAGGCCACAGCAGCTCGTCTCCATTACATAAGCAGGGAGCTTCTGAGTGTAGTGAGCTAATGAGCACTGTCAATCCTTCCAGCTCCAATTCCCACTTTCTCTTTGGCTGTTGGGTCCATACCTGAGAATAGATGAGGATTGAAAACTCTAGCTGTACTTTTACAAAAAGTAAAAGTACAGCTAGAAAAAGACAAGTTGTGCTTGAAGCAGTGCATTTGGTCAACTGTTTCTACAAACTTTCTACATAATAGTATAAATCCTTATCTGGAAATGCCTAGACATAAACAAAAATTATGTCTAGGCAAAAATTTACTTTAATGTCTGTACTCTTAAAATGAAGCTACAGCCAGCAGCTGATTAGCTTAGCATATAGACTGGAAACAAGGGAAAACCAAAGTATAGTATGAAAATGAATATAATGCACTTGTCTTAGACTTGTCATAGACTGCCATTCTGGAACTGCAGGACACATGCTAATCATATGCTGCTGATATAGTGTATGATAAAAGAATGGGTAATATTAGTAAATATTATATTAATATTAATAATAGTGGATCTGTTGTTGGATTTTTTATGTCTAGCCCAGTGTCAAACATAGTCCGCTCAGCCTGGGTATGTGTGAAAAATGAACTTGTATTTTAAATATTTAACTATTGTATTTTAACTATTACCATCTATTACCAACTATTACCATCTTGTTTGTCTGTGCTGTATTAACGCCTTTCTCATATTTTTATTACTGCTTTTTATTGCTTTCACCTGGCTGACAGGTGTCGGAGTTGCATGAACATGTCCTGATGCTTGCTTGGCTTCTTATATTAACTGGAGCTACTGTTGATGTGTAATCTCTGCTAGAGCCCTGTTGCTTTCTGCAGCTCTGCATGGCATACTAAAAAAATAAAATAAAACACACATCTGGAAATATGGGACTTTTGTTTTTTGCTTAACCATGCTGTCCCCTAATATAAGGATATTCAGCATCTGTGTATTTCAACAACCTGCAACACTTGCTGTGACATGTCTGTAAGCCTGAATTGTTGGAATTTTGTGAGGAAAAAGGCCAATTATGTGCTTTAAGGTCACCGCCTTAAGCATTTAGGTTGAGTAACTGTGTGAAAGTAGGATACAAATAGAAATGTAGCTCTTCAAAGAGTTAGAGGCACAAATTATGAATCCAGAGAGGGTTTTCGTTTGAGCATTCTCTAGTATTATGTCTCTGACGATGTGAAACCAGGGAGTAAGAGGATGAGTAAAGACCTGAACCTCCCAGTTATATCCTTGTGGTGGTTTGTAAGCCAAAAGCAACGCCCACAAAACACCATCTTCATTTTGCTCTTGTTTACATGATTAAAAATGTGCTAAACACTCAGTTATTTCTCGACTGGCCAAGCGCTGAAAACAACAGCCTTGGACACAAAAAGGCATGCTGAGATGCTAAAAAAGCCATTTAGCATGAATCCTTCATGGTTCTGCATACTGTAGACCCCATTGACTCTAAAGTTAATGGTGCTTGAGTGGCTGATTGATGCGTATTTCCTGGTCCCATTCAGACGCTGGCGAAGCCTTCAAGTGTCCCCAGAGAAGATCAGGTACACCGACACAGCTTGTGACATTGTCTGAATGGGCTCGGCTAATTCAAAAAGAATCCGTCTAATTACAGAAATCACTGATATCACAGGCAACTCAGAGGCTACAAGTTCAATGCAATACAGAATTGCCACAGCAGTACATGCAACCCAAGATGGTTCATGCATAATGAAGAGGTAGATGAAGACATAAGAGACAGGCAGAATGTAGGCGGAGGCGAGAATAGCTTTAAGTATAGAGAGGGAAAGTAGAGAAGAGGCTGAAGAGATTAGATTTCAGCTCATGCAGGAAGTGTGGGGAGGGCTTCTCTTATCCTATAGGTTTTTCACCAGATAAATAAAGGATTTTGGGGGCATTTATTTCCACAGGACAGATGAAGACATGAAAGAGGGAATGACATGTAGCAACGGGTTTCAGGTCAGAGTTGAAACCGCAGCCACTGCATCGAGGTGTAAACCACTATATGTGTGCACCTGCTCTACCAAATAAAGTGGATTGTGATGTCATCGCAGCAATGAAAATGATCAATCCTGAATTCCTCTAAAAGTGCTTTCACGCAAACTTGTTTGGTGAGGTTCAAATAAAATCTGGTGCATTTGCCCGTTTGGTTCGGTTCACTTGGTCTGGTGTAGGAGCTGTCAATCAAACTCAGGTGCGGATCACCTGAAAAGGTGGCCTGCTGTCAATCACCAGTGTATACAAGAAGATCTGGAACAGAACTACAAGAAAACAATAGCAGATTATCACTGCATAATATCACGATATTTTATACACGAACGTGTATAAATTGCACATGACAATTTAACTTTTGGGGGGATTTTTTGCCGCAATAAATTGAAGTGAGATGAACAAAAATTATATATTTTTAGATAACACAGATTTGACAACGTTCTCCTTTTGGGACATCATTTGAAGTTGGAAAAAAGGCAAATAAATTGCAATATATCGCATAATATCCATTTTTAAAATCCCATAAATATTGTATTTTGACATAAGTACTGTGACATTGTCAAAAGGTCGGGCCTCTGGTGTTTTCCACCCCTAAGTAACAATGTTTCTTCTTTTTTTCCCTTGGTCCCAACCAGCTGAACCAAACTAACAGTGACATCAGAGAGTACATCAAGACCTTTGAATCATACTAGCGTACCTATTCTAGCATGCTGCCCATAACTCACAGAAAAACGAATCTACACTTCTGTATCGGACACTTCGAAATTGTGACAAATGCCTTTCTTTGGTTTCTCATGCTAAAGTTGGATCAACCGGGCCGACTGCTGTCTCCGATGCATTAATGTATGATTAATGTTCTCTTTTATGGAAAAAAGGGAGCATTAAACACATATTGCGTGATTCAGTATCTGCATGCCGTGGAGTGTAATATTTTCTAATGCTGTGACAAAAAAACAACTTTTGCACTTAGCGGAACAGTACAGTGTTGCTGTCGGCTGCAGGAATATTATACAACTCAAGTGAGCTGTGTGTGATTGCATCTTCCTGGAGTCCAAAGGGCTTGGCTGGCCTGTGATACAGCAGTCCGTGTTGACCCAGAGCCAAGTGTTCTCTAAAGGGGAAGCCTACACTTCTACATTTACAGTGCCACCGCATGGATCAATGGACCAGTCGCCTCCATTCTGCTGAACCATGGAAAAGCATCGAGTACTGGTAAACAGAGGAGTGACCGTGTGTGGGTATGTGTGTGTGCGATTGCTAGTGTGCACGTAAGCAGGAAGAGCTCTTCCAGAAAGAGGAGTAATGTTGACCTACTTTGTCACTGTTTGCATTCAGCGATAAAATGTACTACTGAGGTGCAACAGGGAACATAAAGGTATTTCATCTGTCACTATGGAAATGTGTGTTCAGCTCTGGTTGGTAGTTAAACATCTCTAAGAATGTACTGAAGGAAAAACTTTGATTTTGTTCGATCAAACTCCCGTCTGCTATCTGGAGCTTTCAGAAACCTGCTTCAGAAAGTCCTTCTCTCTAAAAACAGGACTGTAGGCTATTTGTAAGGGTTGGTTAGAGATCCAAAAAGGGGATGACCCACACTTGTAAAATCAAAATTGAATTCACAGTCTTGAGCAGTATCTTCCAAAATACAGACAAGCTAAAATACCCCATTGGATGGATGGTCCATTTCTCCTCTTTGGCATGTAAAAAAAATATAGAAAAACAGGGTTGTAGTATTTTTAGGAAAGTAAAACACAGAAAAGTAATAAGTTGGCAAAACCAGCGTAGGTTCATCTAGCCATCCCAAGGCATTGAACAAAAGCCGCAGCATTGATATGACTCAATACGTAATACCACCCACTTGTAAAGAGGTGAGAGTGCTGTCACTAACCACGAAAACAGCAACAAACTTGGATTCAGTCATTAGTCATTTAATGGCTTTTAAATCACAGCCACTAGAAACCCACAAAGGGAAAAGCAATCAGTGTCCTACTCAGGCCTCATTCAACTTTGGCACAGGGGTTTCACACATTCGGTCATAATAGATGAAACTTGGATGAACTTTTATTGTCAGCATGTAATTGCAAAGAACATTGAGTGCAAAAGCATGGTTCCCCCATCAAGACACAGGGCAATCATTCCATTGGCCTATTACCACTTTTGAAATTAAAGTGATTAACTGTGCAGGGAGACAGAGACACGAATGCGCACGCAGAGAGGAAACAGTGGCGCAGTGAACATGACACATGACTTTGGAGGGGGAGACCTAAGTTCCCACTGTGAACATCAACCAATGTGTCCCTGAGGAAGACACTTAACCCCTAGTTGCTCCAGGGGTGTGCGACCTCTGACATATATAGGATTAGTGAGTAAGTTTCTTTGGATAAAAGGTCAGCAAAATGACATGTAATGTAATTAGTATGTGGGGAATAGTATTTGTAACTCAGGAATAACAAATAGTCATACTTAGGTTAGATTTAGGTGTATACAGGTTAATAACTAGTTTACTATCTTTGAATTCATAAATATTTTACTGTGATGTACACTGAAGTATTGGAACACTACACACACAACGTGGGTTACGCTATTTTAATCAAATGGCATCCTCATTGCTCCACACGCAGTGGATGAACTCCGCGCACTCTGACGCACTTTGTGCCAGTAGCCTACAACTTGTGTTCAATGGGAACGAGTCCAGTGTTTCCTGAACTTTTTCATTGGGCAACCTAACAGACACACAAGAGAGAAGGCGAGCCAATTTACCTTTACAACTTGTGGAGAAACTAGTGAACTACCATTTAGAAAGTAATCACTCTTACGCATGGTCTTCGAAATATCAATGACAAGATCCCCACTCTTATTTACAAGGGGCCCCTGGGGGTCCCTACTGGGTCCGATCTAAGGGTCAGTCACTGGGTCTCTTCTGACCACTCTGTCCCTCTTTCTTATCCCGTGAACAGCGCCATGTTGAGGCTCCAGCGTGCTGCTCCGCTGGGCGCAAAACGTTACAAAACCACCCCGGAGCGGGGCTGTGTGTGGGGCTTACCTTAGCGATCGCCTTCTTATACCTCATGGCAGCTTGTTCGATAAGGCTGTGGACTTGTATATTCCCATCGCCACACGGAACGACCACCCGGGTCCTCCCGAAACACACAGTTACTTTCATTTCACCTCCGCTGCGTTAATTCCAATGAGGAAAAACCCGCGTCAAAAAGACAATCACCATCCCCGGTGTGCGAAAGCTGAAAAACTAAATCCCCAGTTGTTGTGAAGAGGTCGATGTGAAGTTGTCTGTGTGTCCTGTGTCCTCGGAGGAGCCCAGCTTTGGATTCAGCGGCGGGGCTGGGAGGCGTCCCTCCCTGTGTGCCGTGTTGACTCACTCCCAGAAACTTCCCAACAAAAAGCCTCTCCAGCGAGAGCGCACAACTGGACTGACAGTGCGAGGGCGCCCACATGTCAGAGCAGGCTCTAAGAATGTTTTCAACACCAGCCAATACAATGCAGCTTATAGCTGAGGGCAAACCCATCGCATGTCACTTTACATTTCTATGCCTTTTTATCATATAAAGTTGTGTAACATTTGGATTTGCAGTCTAGAAGCCTATGGTGTAAATCTTACAAAATAGAGCACCTATGAACAACTTGTTGTTGACAGTCATTATGCATGCAATAATATATCCTACCTTAAAGGCCCCATGGCATAAAAATATCACTTTATGAGGTTTTCTAACATTAATATGCAATCCCCCAGCCGGTCTATGGTTCCCCAGTGGTTATGTGTAAACCAGGCCCTGGGTATCCTGCTCTGCTTTTAAGAAAATAAAAGCTCAGATGGGCCTATCTGGAATCTTGCCCCTCATGAGGCATAAGGGGCAAAGTTACATCCCCTTTCTCTGCTTTGCCTGCCAAGAGAATTTGGCTGTAATTCTGCACCAAGGCGGAATTTGGGTAAAGAGACTGCAGATACAGTATCAGGGGACCACTAAGGCCTATATAAAGAGACTTCAGATACAGTATTAGGGGACCACTGAGGTCTATATGTGACCTTTAAGGTAATCAAACTCCTTAGTTTGCTCTTTGAGGGAGTGTTTTTGCCACCAGGGGGAGTAGTATTTGTGCAAAAGAATGCAGCAGATGTCAAAGGCTGTTTGAGTTAAAATCAGGTCCAGTTCTTCTTCAGACTGTCTGAAATATTATTATTACATTGCTTATGTACCCAGGAATCCGGCCCTAGATTAATGATGTCATAAGAAAAGGAACAGTTAGGCTCAGCAATACTGAGATCTAATGAGCAAGAAACAAACAAAAGTGAGTTTATTAAAGAAAAACATATCTGAACAGTGGTAGTATAGTTTGAAAAAGGGGTTGTCCATCTTGCACACTTGTTCATGTTCACTCTCTTGCAGTACATTAGATCATAAAGAGTAAGAGCTGCAGGGAGGGAGTGAAGCGCTACAGAAAGGTTGCGGCTTTCATCAGTAAATTGGGTCATATTGAAGATCCAGCCTCAGGCCCAGCTCTCATTTTGCACTGCAGTTCAATAATTCAGTCATATCCGGTACATAACATTAATATATGCTTTGCCATCAGTAGCGCGAGTGCAGTTTTCAGCATCTCCACCTCAGAACCACTCTTGGGGAGGTCATCTCATTCAGTCTGTCTCCTTTATTCAATCCGAATTCCAGCATCTGTTCATACATTCCGTGTCTCCAATCATCCAGGCATTCAGATAGTTAAACATCAGGACAGAATCTGTCTTCACTGGATTGTGTGCAGTGACAGTACACAGTGGCCCTTTGAACCTCAAGTTAGGGAAAACAACTGTGAATTTGATTTGAAGTGTACTCTTCACACCATGGCAGCTGCCCCTGGTGAGGCTGCATCAACAACTGGGCAGATAGGGCAACAGCCCCAGGGCCCAGACCCTGAGGGGCCCAAGATTGTCTATTGCAATTGACTACATTTCTACTGAAAAAGTAACTATCATACAGCTAAGCAAAGGAAAAGCAGTCATCCGGAGAAGAAATATAGGCTACTGGTTGGTTTCTGGGACTTTGGGCAAACAGGTCTTGGTAGTGTGTGCGAGGGGACCCTTTTGCAGGTTAATCTGGCGCTAGCCCCATTCATTAAAGAACCCCTTGAAGTTGCAGACACTCACTCGGGAATTTAGATTAAAGCCGTGGATAATACTGAAAAAAAATGTGGTTTAAAGGTCCCATGACATGGTGCACTTTGGATGCTTTTGTATGGGCCTTAGTGGTCCCCTAATACTGTATCTGAAGTCTCTTTTATATAGACCTTAGGGGTCCCCTAATACTGTATCTGAAGTCTCTTTTATATAGACCTTAGTGGTTCCCTAATACTGTATCTAAAGTCCCACAATGAGCTTTCCTTAGTATGTGCCATTTTGGAGTCTGTAGCTTTTGAGGAGAAGGGGGGGGGGGGCAAGGTGGAGGCTGGTGGTGTGGCTTTGACCAACTGCCACTTTGCTCGTTTGAAAGCCATGATGTCTCTCTCTCATAGGGGGGGGGGGGGGGGGGGGGGGGGGGGGGGGCAAATTCTCTGGGCGGGCAAAGCAGAGAAAGGGTAAGTAATCTTCCCCCTAATGACCTCATAAGGAGCAAGATTCCAGATCGGCCCATCTGAGCTTTCCTTATCTGAAAGGGAGAGCAGGGTACCCAGGGCTTGGTGTACAGCTATAGGCAGGCTTGGGGCTTGGGGGGACGCATATTAATGTTAAAAAAACCTCCTAAACTGAAATTGTTATGCCATGGGAACTTTAAGGGATATTTTTTTTCTTTCTCACCTGTATCTACATTTTTTGAGCTAAATGTGGGGAATTTTTGAAACACCCAAGCCTCACAGTGTTTTAATTTATTTGACATGTCTGTCAACTGAAATTTTATTTTCAGTTTAAAGCATATGAAATCGTCAGGCCTACTTACAGTTTGTAACAGCTGAGAGTTGTCATAGAGGACACCAGTGAGCACATCACATTTTTTCTCTGGAAACAATTCTGTAATTTACACCAAACTGCTACAAGATAAGTCCCAGGCCTGGGTATGTCCACTGCACATCAGGAATGCAGGGAGGAGGAGACAGTTGTGGAAATAACACGGCTTTGCAGGGGCCCATGACCTGTTCCAGCTGAGAAGAGTGTAGGCCCTCATGTGTCTCATCTAGGACATGGCAGCACTTCAAAGAATCTGCATAACTGCCAAACTGTTGATTGACGTTAAAATGTGGCTTTTGTGATTTAGAGTACTTTTTTCTCTGTTAACAGGTAAGGAAGTTACAAAAATAAATGCACCATGCCATCGAGGATGTTTGAGCCCATTTGCTGGCTCAAGGAGTGACAGAAATACACTGCAAAAGCGAATTTACTGTTCCTTTACAATACTCTGTGTAGGACAGAAGATAGTTACTTTTCTAAAAATGTGGGTGTTATCAGAACTATCTCTCCAGAGACCTGAAGAAGATGGACATGCAGTATATTCGCGTAGAGCAGCTCCTCCATTCACTACGTATGGCATATCAGTAGTGGAGAGGAACTGAGTACATTTCCAAAAGTAATGTACTCAAGCACAATTTTAAGGTACTTGTACTTTGCTTTCATTTTCTGCTACTTTCTACTTGTATCCCTTACATCTCAGAGGCAACTCCACATCCAGATTCATTTATTAACATCATATGATGACGTATTATTATAGGTCCAGATAAACTTTATTGATCTTCAGGGGGAAATTTACAAACTACCTTGTAATATATAAAGCTCCACCTTTACCAAGGTAATAGAATGCCTGAAATATGTACATCATTTGGGAAAAACAACAATGATTTGATAAAAACATCATAGTTGCCATGGAAAATAAACATCCTGTAGATCCTACATCCTATTTTGTATCAAATTGTCCTCCATCTGTCTTCATCATTCTGAACTATAATACTGTTATGTATGTTGAGCATGACTCATTTTCACTCCTGCCACCTAAAGAGAGGCAAAACATGTCTGATGTATGTATAGGTAGGGTAAGAATTTGGCTTAAAGAGCTCGACTAATCCTGAACCGGTTTTTGTTTTAGTATGTTGGAGTAAAGTTCACACAAGGATTGACACACACACACACACACACACACACACACACACACAAATACACACACTGAAGGAATGAATCGTTTTATTGTTATTGTGTCATGCACACAAAAGTGTGCCCTGCCAAACGGGCTTACAAAACACCATTGACAAGGGGCCAGATACCAAAACAAACCCAAATAACCGTTGCCAACTTACATATATTAAATCAATACAACCATTCTATTCAATCATCATCAGTACACTAGAACATTTCAGGATTTTGAACATAGATTTCCTGTAACTCATCATAGTAAGGGCAATACAAAAGAAAATGGGATTCATTCTCAACCTCTCTTGATTCGGCACAACCTTCTATCGTCTTGGATGCATTTATAGCTTTAGTGCATAAATGAATGAAACCCATGATGGACAGATGACTTGCTACAAAGCTAATTAAGACTATCAGCTCCACACAACTCTCTCTGTATCTCTCAGTATGATTCTGTTCAGAAGATTGTGGCGTCTGGTGACTTTCCCACGCAGAAACTAAGTGAAGATGGCAATTATCTAATTACCAACCATCATGTGATTTTAATCCTCTGTGTCCTCCTTGGCTACTAGCAATTGTGTGGAGGGGGAGGGGTACATTTACATCTAAACATATA
>NC_048428.1:2629041-2630605 GCF_013103735.1 Etheostoma cragini | reverse complement strand
CCACTCAAAGTTATTAGCACAATAATTCAACACTAACTATAATTCCATAATATAACATTTAACATTCTGCTTAATGAGTACTTTGGTATTTTAATCATATTTTGATATAATACTTTTGTACTTTTACTTAAGTAAAAGCTTTTACCCTTTTAGTACTTTTACTCAAGTAGAAGATCTGAGTACTTGTACAGTTGAAAAGTAAAGTCAAATGCATTATGAGTTATACACCTAATAGAATATTATATTTTGTAAACACAGTAGAACAAAACCTTACAATTCTTTTCTTTCACATTTCCTTTATTGTCGGAAAAACTGAATTCTTCCATTACAGACAAGTCCTGCACAGAGAGAAGAAGGTGATCAAAGCGTTGGTGTGTGTGTGTGTGTGTGTGTGTGTGTGTGTGCTGTGGCTGTCAGGTGACAGTGAGCTGTTACTTCTATGGCAGACGTGCTCCAACACGGTCCCGAGAGTGAGGAGGTCATTCCTGACACGTCACTCTGTCATCACAGACTTACCCTGCCAACGGAGAATTCAGCCCTCACACACACACTGATTAATTCATTCATAGACAGGTGATATTTACCGCATCCTTCCTCTACCTCCATCAGCACCTTCTAATCCCACTTTTCTGCATACCTCCAATGAAATTTTGTTGAACCGTCCATTGATCAAACGTACCAGCTGTTAGCTGAGGAGACTATGTTCTTTACAAGTTAACCTGATGTGTATTGTACATACAGATGACTCTTTGGTTGTGTTCCCCATTACGTCGTGCATGTGATGCAAGAACTTGCATGTCAAGGGCAGGCCCATGACATTAGGTACAGTAAGAGTGGGCACATTTTAGCTGTAGTGAAACTGGGATTTACTGATACCGTAACAGAGAAACCAAGACCTTATTATTGCCTGGAAATCAGTGCTGACTTAAAATCCTCATTCAATGAGGGCAGGTTTGATGGTCACATGTACTACAGGGACTATGTTTGAAGAACAAGTAGCTTGAATTTTGGTTTCGCAATGCATTTCTGATGACAGATGAGAAGATTGCGTGTTCAAAATCACGTCAGGGTCACACCTAAAACGCTAAAAAGGCCATGTTTTATAATCAAGCCAGCTGAAGTGGAGCCAGCATTTTCACACTGCTTATACTAAGCAAAGGAGACAGTAGCAAGATTATGACAGGCTTATGGGACATTTGATGCAACACAAACATAAAGCCATACATGCAATACCCACTCGCTATACCCAATGTATTTTTCCCGAATATCGAGCATGATTAAATCTGATAACACCAGTGTTTTATAACTTGTTTTGTACTCACCGTTATTTCATCATCTCTGTCTGATGCTTGCACAATGCCTCACCAAACGGCTCCATGGGAGTCTGCACATGAAGATACAGTAATTAGTTGATGTTGGATAATTGCCCCAGTTAATGGCAATACACACTGAAAAGATAGAACCTAAAACACATCCGATGTGTGGTTTAACTCTGAACAATGTCTAAAGTTACTTCAATCACATTTCTGCCATCGTCATAGTCTGTTGCCATCTAGGGCACGTG
>NC_048428.1:2622307-2628817 GCF_013103735.1 Etheostoma cragini | reverse complement strand
CATAGCTTTAATTGTGTCATGTTCAACTGTTGGATCCCCAAAACTAATAATACAACTTATTTTGTTTTGCATTGTTTGAGTTTATGCATCTGTAGCCCATGTGTCCTTCCACCTGTAGTGTTAAAATTAGCTTTTCTGCAACACCATGCAGTATTTGTGAAAGCTGAAGGACCCCATCTGCAGGTTTCTGAAAGTATTACACTTTGTAGTGTCTTCTCTCCAGGAATCTTCTTTGTTTGGATTAAGTTTAAAACCTGTAATCGCTGTGTTCATGGGGATTTGGCCTAGTGTAAACTGTGAACACAGAGAATGGTGTTAGCACTCGGATTTCACGGATTTGCCAATGCCACCAGCTGCTGTTCTGCATACACTTTCTGTCTTGCAATGTTTTTTTTTATGGAGTCCATTAACAAAACATTAATTTAAAATATTTTTTTTTTTGCATGTGACATTTTACGTCTTGCTTAAAGATGCTCCCAGGTGACATCTATGTGATGTGATTTTTGGAATGGACATCTGATTCCATTGAAAAAATAATCCATTTCAAAATGGAGAGAAGATTAACTTTTGCTTATCAGCAACAACTCAAAATGATGGCATGAAGCTGTGAGTGATGGTTGATTCCTTCTGTGGCATGATAGGTTTTGTAGCTAATATTAGTGGCATTTAACTGACAGGGGATATCAATTTCATCCTTCGACATGTTTGACTTCCCAGAAATCCTCTGCAATGATGCCAGTAGACTAACTTTGGTCACCAACATGGTTTTATAGCAAATAATAAGGACAGAGAAAGCTAAGGATCTAAGGTTGGTAAGTCTAAATTTACCTGGACCGAGCTATTGATTGTGTTTCCTGCCAATACACTGACAATGTGTAATAATGGACAGAAATCGGGCACAATATATGCTCACCTCTGTCTCCTCTGGTCAGAATCTCTGTCAAGTTTAGTCTGCTCTCCACTGAGTCCATCTCAAACATCTCTGTAAACAATCCGGGAGGAAAAACCACAACCCTGGTCAGCGTGGCCTTTACTATGCTGTGTAGAGCCCCCTCCTGCCAAATAAAGGTTTCACTGAAGCAGCACATTGACAGGCCAAAAGGGTAGACAGGGTAGACCCCCAACCCTCTGCCTGAGAGTCTGCCAAAGCCGGCTGATGATCCCGTTCACAGACTTTTGGAAAAATCAGTGTATTGCAACAATGTGCAGTGAAGCAATTGTTAGGATTTAACAAAGTGAAAGGCAGTAGCGTGTTGCTTCTCCACATCTACTTTCATTTAGAATGAAAAATCTTGCATTTTTAGACTGGAACTGTGGTGGTCTAAATGCACCCCACAAGCGAGCCAGCCCCCTAGCTTTACTAAAAAAGAGAAATGTTAGCATTGCATTATTACAGGAGACGCGTTTGCTACATACTGATGTCGGACAACATTACCATGAAGGGGTCTTTTGCACGACCACCCTGCCATCTGCCTTCATCATTCAGTTTATAGCAGAATTTCAGATATTTGCAGACATCAATGTAGGCTCTGTGAAGTTTTGTATTCTAATCCCTCAGCCCGAGTCTCAACCGGACACACCTCATCTTTATTTCCAGTTTCTAGATCCTCCCGACAAGGTTGCCCCTTGAGTACTGCATTATTTGTCATTTTTCTAGAGCCTCTGGCTCAAGCAATTAACCAATCAATTATGGTGTCACCAATACATAATCGTAGTACATAGCATCATCTCTCCTTATTTGTAGCATTGCTCTGTGTGAGCTTAAAGATTTGACGGCGCATCCATTTAGGACATGGACACTTGGCGCAACATTGCGGACTCATTGAGGTCTGGGCTGTAGCCTTGACCTTAACCAGAGCATTTAATTGGTTCCTTGTCTTGTGTCTGTCTGTGTGTGTGTCTATTTTGGCCTCATCCTTGGTCTCATAAACCCTTAGTGTTATAGAGTCACAGTCATAGTGTGTTGGGCCATATGTTTGTCACAACTGTGAGTTTCCCAGGAGACCTCTATGAGCACTCTGTGTGACCTTGTGGCGCAACGGTAGCGCGTCTGACTCCAGATCAGAAGGCTGCGTGTTCAAATCACGTCAGGGTCAGTAGTTTTCACACCTATTTCATGATACGATGATTACGTGAATTGTTGCCTTCCAAATGTTGTCCGAATCTTAATACAGGGTATTTATGAGACAGGATTGTGTGTGTTGTTACATTGCTTAAAAAAAAACAACAATGGGGATTTCAGCAGTCATTTTACTAAAGTGTCTTATTGTCATCTGGCGTATGGATGAAATGCCTCTATTACAGCAATTCCAGACCATGTTAATATGTGGAACTATTAGGTACACTTTATAATATATGCAAGCCAACACACATTACAGTCTATAGTACTCCACAGTGCTGTTGAGATAGGACTGGCAATGCAAGACTGCGGACTGAATATGACTAAGCCATAAAGTAAAATAAAAAACTCACTGACAGTTTACATTATTAGTTTAAAACATTGGTGAATATGAATAAATTACAATCAGCACTATCTGAATTTATCTGGAAAGGCAAGCGGCCTTGTCCATTGTTTCGAGGCCTCTCCTCACATGGTTGAACCCAGATGTGTCTGTTTGCTGGCGTACCTTAGAAAGTGCAATGACAGAGTCTTGGTCACTCCATGATGTTCTTTTTGCCAATGTTTCCAACAAACAGTGCCAGCTACGCTTTGGCCTCGTTATCTCACATCTTATCAAAACTTGGAGATTAGCTGAAACACACTGCCATATAGCTTGTAACTGGCACACGTTTTGCCCGTTATTCATTACTACTGCACTCCTAATTGGTAGGAGGCTGATAACACCCCCACAAGGTGAAAAACGAGAGTTCTAGAAGACATTTTTAGCGAGGTTGGCTTGTTACTTTTACTGATTTGCAGAACTCATTCAACCTACCACATTCCTCTTTTTACGCGACTGCCCAGGCCTGAGTGGTGACATTGACTGGCATGATGTATGGTCTAACATTCCAGATATAATAATAATTGTTTAATAATAATTAACAGCCCTTTATGAACTTTCAGCCCAATGAAAGCACAAAATCCATATCTTCAAAAGATTTGGGACTGCTCTCCCGTTGGTTAGTTCTGGAACAATATTGCATCCAAAATATCCGTCTTGATTAATGTTACTGTGCCTGCTACAGTGAATGTTTTGATTCTGAGTGATCTTTCAGCTTTTCAGCTCCCTAGAACACAAAAACATGCAGTGTTTGCTGGACTTGTAACTGCGGGAAAAATGATTGCAACTCATTGGAAACCACCACATGACCTGTCTATACGTGCATGGACCCTTTCCTTTTTGGATGTCATGTATATGGAAAATTTGACGGCGCATCCATTTAGGACATGGACACTTGGCGCAACATTGCGGACTCATTGAGGTCTGGGCTGTAGCCTTGACCTTAACCAGAGCATTTCATTGGTTCCTTGTCTTGTGTCTGTCTGTGTGTGTGTCTATTTTGGCCTCATCCTTGGTCTCATAAACCCTTAGTGTTATAGAGTCACAGTCATAGTGTGTTGGGCCATATGTTTGTCACAACTGTGAGTTTCCCAGGAGACCTCTATGAGCACTCTGTGTGACCTTGTGGCGCAACGGTAGCGCGTCTGACTCCAGATCAGAAGGCTGCGTGTTCAAATCACGTCAGGGTCAGAGGTTTTGTCACCTATTTCATGACGTGACAATTATGTCAGCTGGTCCCTTCCATCTGCTGTTGTCAGAATCTGTACGCAGGATCGTGTGTATTGTTACATTGCATAGAAAAAACTACATTGGGAAAATCTTACCTGAGGTCCTTTTCTAACCAGAAGGCATTTTACTAAACTATGTTATTGTCATCTGGCGTAAGGATGAAATGTCTCTATCACAGCAATTCCTGACAATGTGAATATTTGGAACCATTAGGTACACTTTATAATATATGCAAGCCAACACACATTACAGTCTACGTTACTCCACAGTGCTGTTGAGACAGGACTGGCAATGCGAGACTACAGTCTATACAGTATATAACTAAGCTATGAAGTAAAAATTAAAACTCACTGGCAGACTACATTTTTAATTTAAAATATGGATGAATATGCATAAATTACAATCAGTAATATCTAAATTTATCTGGAAAGGCAAGTGACCGGGATTTAAGATGTCAACCATAAAGAGAAGGAAAGTGGACGGTGGCCCCTCAGTTCCCAACTTCAAACATAATTTCTTGGTCCTTTGTATTGAGGCCTTTCCTCACTTAGTTGAACCCGGATGTGTCTGTTTGCTGGCATGCATTAAGAAGTGCTATGACAGAGCCTTGGTCACTCCATGATGTTCTTTTGCCAATGTTTCTAACAAACAGTGCCAGCTACGCTTTGGCCCCATTATCTCACATGTTATCAAAACTTGGAGATTAGCTGAAATACACTGCTATATAGCTTGTATATGGCAGTGTTTGACTGCACTCCTAATTGGTGGGAGGCTGATAACACCCCCACAATGGGCACAATGGCTTGTTACTTTTTCTGATTTGCTGAACTCATTCAACCAACCATGTTCCTCTTTTTTCTTTTACCTTCAATTACGATCAACACTCAAGGCATCCGGTGCCTCCTGGCAGTCTTTGCCCATCCATCCTATCCGTAAGTTATTCACCACGCAGCCTAAAAACTGTTATCTAGGCTTTTTCAGTTCTTTGTGATATCTGGCTGCTCAGCCCTGCCTATTGAGAGGATCTGGGTACGTGACTGCCCAGGCCTGAGTGTCGATAACGACTGGCGTGATGTAAATTAAGTGTTTATTTCAACCAACACTAGAGTTGCCATGGTTGGAAAAGTCTACAGAAGACCAAAAACGTTTTTCATAGTTTTACTTGGTTCCTGTTGAGTCTGAATGAAGTATGTTTTTTGATGCTAAAATGACTGGTGGGTTTAACGATTCGAGCCTTAGCAAAATATACATAAATAAAATACCTCAGTTTTGCTAAAATTTTAGATACATCCAGTATTCTTTTGATGGTGAAGTGTTAAGTGTCTTATCCCTTAAGAGATAGATAACATATTTAAGACCTTTCTGTTTCCAAAGAACAGCTACGAAGTAGCTAGCTAGCACTAAACGATCCAGAGTCCTCAAAAGCTACATACTCCAAAATGGCACCAAGGCTGAATTTTGGGAAAGAGACCTCAGATGCACTATTAGGGGCCACTAAGGTCTAGAGAAAAGAGACTTCAGATACAGTATTAGGGGACCACTAAGGTCTATATAAAAGAGACTTCAGATACAGTATTAGGGGACCACTAAGGTCTATGTAAAAGAGACTACAGATACAGTATTAGGGGTTCACTATAGACTTCCATTCCTTTTTGAATAGGCAAACAAGTCCGACACCATGAATATCTTCAAGACTATTTCACGGTATGCACGGTTATTCTCATTTGAACTATTGGCTGAAGATTTCAAAGAAACAGGCAATGGATGCCTGAATTTGTCCATCATGCAGGCTTCAATAGAAATGAATGGGAGACTGAGCGAATGTTTGTAGGACTGAAGTGTGATTTGACCAGATCTTTAAACTTAATGACTTGTATATGTTGAAGTCACATTTTAACACAAGTTTACATGCCTGACATGTTGAGCCTGACATTTGTCTTCTACATCATTAGAATCAACCACTGGGGGTCGGTATCATACTGGCTGTTATACTGGGCTTCATTTCAGTTGTCAAGCTTTCTTTACACTCACCCTTGGATAAACATTTTAAGGCACCAAATTCTCAACCAGGAGAATATAATTTTAGTGTTGCCTATAAATCTAGAACAAGATGAAATTAAATGTTAAAGGTCTCAGGAGGGACTGCATTGCATGTCCCTAAGTCAGTGTGTGCATGTGAGGGGAGCGTGACACCTAAACCACAGTGTACCCCTCCCGATTCTGTTAACCCGTGTGTTGTCTTCCCATCAAAATAGATGTCACCTTTTTTTCAACATTTTCAACACTACGTAACACTAATCTATTAACTTTAGTTTTAAAGAAATTTTTGGAATTTATGGTCAATAAACCTCATTTATGGGAAATTATACCTAATGTTTGAATTAAAAAAGCAGAAATTGGGAACTATTTGGACTAAAATTAAAGGAATGTATGTTGATGGATAATCACAGACTGGAATATGTCAACTTTTACTCAATATTATTTCAAAACCACTTCCAATTTTTCTTTTTTTAAATGCTAAAAAATTGAATTAGATACCCCAAAATTAATGAAAGTACAGTTTTGTACTTGCCAAAGAGCGTTGTGTGGAATCAATCACAATCAAGGACAGAAATAACAGATGCACCCAAAGCAGTACAAAAAACTTTCCAGAAACAAGAAATAAACTGTGGCCCTCTATCAGACACAATGTCCACAGGTATTAATAATAATAATAATAAATTGAATTTGTATAGCGCTTTTCCCGAGCTCAAAGCCGCTTAACAGAGTAGGGACAGTT